>NW_008333036.1:378409-385575 GCF_000622305.1 Nannospalax galili
TGACAGAATTGAAAGTTCAGAAAAAAAAATCCCTGTGCCCATCACCAAGGGATTTGACAAGGGGTGCTAAATCTGAGTGTGTTAAAATGCTGTTGGTTTTATACTGGTAAAAATGGATAGAAGGAAATAAATATAGCAATGCTTGAGTTGTTTATTTTCAGATATTTATCTGAGCTTGGAATTGCTGTGAACATGAGATATGTTCTAATGTGCATCTTTGAGTGGAAAGCAAATAGAGTAAAGTCAGGAAACACAATTGAATATCAAGTAGAACTGTAAAAACATCCATTGAAGTATTGGAAAAGGCTATGTAACTGGCTGCGTTAGAGCTAGAACTACATTGTACATAGGGGGATATAATGTAAAAAACTTTGTAATGTTTTATATTAAGTCTAGGTTGTAATTAATCATTCTATGTTCAGTTATGATTAAATAAGTGTACTGATTTCCTAATGGATAGATAAGCAAAATATTTTGATAATACACACAAGTTAAAAGACGAGTTTCGTGTTTCTCTTTATTGACTTTTCATAAGAGACAGGCATTAACAGTCACAAGGTGTGGCACACACATTTATGACAGAAAAATAGTATTAAGATTTACTGAAGACCTACATCTGGAATACTTAGATACTGAATATATGATCTTTGTTTTGTCCCAAGAGCTTTGTGCAAGGCAATATGTTTAGGGTGTTCAACAAATAAATAGAATCAAAGCCCAGGTACTTAAGTATCTATGCTGATATTAAACTGACTATTGCTGAAGTGTGCTATTTCTATGCTTCACCTATTTACTTCTGGATATAAATCTTAACCCATGGCAGAATGTGATAAGTACTATTTCATTATATGAAAAATATAGATACTGCCTCATGGTGCTGTCTTTCCAGGAATTTGAGTAATGTGGAACGTACTCTAGGTCACTGATTCATGTCATTCCCAGTGCTTCAAGGACAGATACTCTGCAGGAATGAAAATTTTGTCACTACTTTTTGTGATGTCAAACTGCTAGAGAAATTTGTTTATTCACTTATAATTACCACTTTTATTTTAAAAATTATAGGGGTATTAAAATATTTTTCTTAATTCCATGCTACTTCATTTTAAAAACACATTGGAAAAATAGGTTGAGTAAAGCAATAGATTTCATATAACTTAGCAGATATATAATAAACAAATATAATGTACACAAACAAGTCAAGCAAATATCATAATCTTGAGGTTAATGGCATGTAACACTGTAATTTATGAAGTCAGAAAGTCACAAGGGAACTTCCACGTATAATAATAGTTTGGATTTTAATTTCATAGTGACAAGACACAGATTAAACATAAAACTGATGAAAATGGCTTTAAACTAGCTTTTAAATATATGGTTATGTCTTGAGGTGCCAGACTGCCCCACAGTCCCCAGACATCCTCTTTCATCTTTATTTTTGAATGTTTGCAAGTTTCACAGAATGTATTTTGATCATATCTCCCCCTCCCCTCTCTGCACCTGCCTTATACCCACTTGCCAGATTTCAGGTACTTTGTCATATATATTAAAGCCTAGTGGGGGAGAGAAAGTTGGTTTTCCTTAAGGGTGGCACTTTCTGGCTAAATCACCATCTGTTGCATGAGGAAGCTTGGCTGGTGAAAGTTGGGAGATGCATTAATTTTCTTTTCTTCCCTCTATTCCACTATGTTCCCTGAGCCTTAGGTGTAGAGTTTGCATTGTAGGTGTGTCACTTAGGACTGAGCACCTCACAGACACTTATTCACTAAGTCTGACCTGTTGTGAGACTTTGTAACAATTCATGTTCCTAACATGGTGCATATTTGTAACATTGCTTCAGAGAATACAAATATGAATAAATCTACCCCTATTGGAGTGTTTATTCTTGTGTTCAGTTAGTTCAAGGGCCAGTAAATTAAGGCTATTGATACAAAGGTATACTTCATGTTTATGGGGAACATTTGACAAACCTTGAAGTTAAATATTTTCAGGAGTGAGAAACAAGAACTTACATATTGGAATAAGGTTTGTAGTCTCTTGTTGGGGACCCCTGTTGTGTAAAGTAGCAGTCTCTCCATGTCTGGATAGCCTATGGGCTCAGCTTCATATGCAGAGACTCCTTTTATCAGCAGGGTGCCTTCCTGGCATCTTCCTGACTCATCTTTTGAAGTAGCCATGGCCTCTGGCTCTGGAACTGCCAGGTTTTCCTGTGTGATTTTCAGACAATGTCTGGCAGCCTGGCAGGAGCCCACCACCACATGTAAATAGGGCATCCCACAAAGTACCTATCAGCTAAGGCTTTTACCACTATCCCCACAGTATAAAGTATCCTGGTTTCCCCTAATTAATCAGAGCTGGATCACTAAGACTTGGAGCCGAGCTAAGTCACTGAATAAAGGGGCTGTACCACTGACTGAGCTGAGTTCTGTGTGTGATCCTGCCTCTCTGGAGAGAGCTGTCTCTTCGTAAACTGACTCACAGAAATCCAGCTTTCGCTGTCCTGCACCTCCCCTCGTGACCTGGCAGCTGACATCCCGAACTTAGAGAGAGAGTGCACGGTGGATTGGGACAGAACCCGACCGGGCCAGCCCTGGTAGCAGAGACCCACAACAACGTGGTGTGTGACCTGCGCCACGTCCACACCAGCGGCGGGGAGCCAGGGACCCAAAGACGTGGCCTGCAGGACCGTCGCACTCCAGTGATGTGTGGGAGACCGGCGCCACGTCCAGCAGCTGGCGCCCCGAGATCCCCGCACACCCATAGTCTCTTACATGTATGTAATAATTGAAAAGAGTGAGTAGATTTTTTTTTTTTTGCATTTCAAGTGACTACATATTAGTCTTGAAATAAAAATGTGAAGAACTTGGGGGTAAATTGCTTCCGTGTTGACCAGTCTTTCCTTCTAATAAGAAAACACCTCTATACTCTGAGGAGAAAGCAGACACTATTAAATTCAGAAATATCCATGTAATATAATGGCACAAAATGACTGCCACCAACTTCTCTGAATAGTCATGATTTAAAAAAATGTATGAGCAAGTTTTATGGAGATATAGCTAGAAAATGAATGTACTTATGTGCAATGAGATGTTTGATATACATGAATGCTACAAAATAATTACATCAATCTAAGTATCAAATTCACTTCTTGTTCTTATTTGACATATGAGCACTGAAGGTCTACTATTAATAATTTTCAAGAATGCACTGATATTTAGCCATAGTCGTCTTGCTCTACAACAAATATTGAGGAACTGCTTATTCTGTTTAATAGCTTCATTTTCCCTTTTGGAAATATATCTTCCCATTCCCCTCCCAGTCCACCTCATTTGCCTGTGGTCATCTTGGCATTCATGCTTCTACAGCTGTGGCTTCTTTAAATTCCACTTTGAGATCTTCTAGAATTTGACTTTCTGCTCTTTAATTTCAGTTAGCATAATGACTTCTAGGATTGTTCTTGTTATTGCAGAAGCTAGGATTCTTTTTCTTTGAGGAGGGGCAAAGAATGTGAGTGTGTGTATGTGTGTTTGTGTGTGTGTATGTTTATGTGTGTATTTGTGTATGCGTTATGCACATCATCCATCAATGAATGCACATTATTTATACACATTGCTCATTATGAACAATGCTACAATGAAAGTGAAATAATGTCATTTCCTCTGATATACATTCTACAAATTGGAATTTCTATATTATATTGCATTTCTATTTTTAATTATGTAACTTTTTGTATGTGTATGCAAGATTATAAAGTATATGAGTATGGTCTAATTGCACAAAAGTGTGTGGGGTTCAGGGTCACGTGACCACAATAACCTTTATACTTGAGTGCTCAGATCTGAGCATGCGTCCTCATGCTTATGCAGTTAAGGAGCTTATCATTTAAGCCATTTCTCTAGCCTGCTCCTTCCATTTTACCATTTCTCTTTATTTTTCTCCAATTTCTGCTTTCTCTTTATATTTTACAGTGTTTTGATCAAATATGGGACCTTCCATATGCTAAGTAATCAAACACTCTATTACTGTGTGGTAAAACCAGTCTGTATTTAAAAAAATTGTTTGGAGGTGTCTCCATGCTGTTTTCCTGAATGGGTGTGCTAATTTATATTCTCATCAAGAGCTTACAAGGGTACTCATTTTAAATTCAACCCAAACTTGCCATCTTTTGTATTTTTGATAAAAACCCTTTCACACAGGTACAGGCAACATTTTCACTGCAGTTTTCATTTGTACTTTTCTGATGATGAATGATGCTCAGCACTTGTTTATATATGTATTGGATTTTCATTAGTTTTAATGGTAAAGAAAAACAGACTTTTATCATTTAGAACTTTCTCCTAGACTTTTGGTGTAATTTTCAGTTTCTCCTGTTTCCTCCTTCAGGTAGCACTGACAGCAATCAATGGAAAGATCCAACCACTCTGTAGTGTCAGAATTTGTGCTCCTGGGACTCCCATACTCCTGGCATACCCTAATACTGCTCTTTGTGTTATCCTTCATGTTTTATTAAAGCATTACAGGAAACTCCCTCATTGCATTCATGGTGGACACTGACCCCAACTTACACTCTCACATGTACTTTCTACTGGCGAAACTCTCCATTGACTTAGGTGTTTCTTCTGTTGGCTCCCCCACGATGATTTATGATCTGGGAGCACAAAGTCATCTCCTACACTAGTCTTGCAGTTTTTCTGCCCCTTCATAGGTCTTGCCATTTAGTTCCTCCAGGTCCTGAGTCAGGTGCAAGTGGTTCACTCTGAAGAAAGGCACAAGATTCAGAGTTATCTTCATCATCAAAATTGGGAGTCCTGTGAGACACAGTATAAAGATCATCAGAGGTCCCTGCTTTATGCCATTGTCCTTTCCATAATGCTGGCTTCCCTGGCTTGAGGCACAGCATGTGGTTTAGTGGTAACAAACTTTTCTGGTCTGCTTAATGTTTTCTTTCACTGTATGAAGTTTTGCTCATATAAGTAATCTCTTGCTGTATATCCTTATGGTGGTTCTGCTTCACATATCAACCTGAGAGTGATACAGACCCAATACACTTGGCAGCCCAATCATTTGTGGATTCATAGAGTACTTCATCAATCTATATGTTAACACAACATTGTGACTAGCTATAGGACACATTTTTTTTTAGCACACATGAAATGTAATAATAAGCTTGGAATATATGAAACTAACTAGTTTACTCACATGTCTCATCACTTTCAAGCCAGAGATTTGATAGACTAATGGAATAGTCAGGTAAGGTAGGTGAAGTAACAGTGGTATTTGGACACAACACTTTTGGCTAATGGGTGACTCTCCAGCATGACAAGTTACAGAAGCAGGTGTGCTACTCTTGTCACAGCTCCTGGAAACTCATTCTGTTCTGAACCTAGAGCTTTTACTCCTGGTGTGAAAACCTCTATTTTCTCTTAGCCCTCTCACTCTTACAATGATAAGAGCTCACTGATAGGTAAAAAATTGGAGGAGAATGAATGAATGGAGGATGAAGCACCAAGACAGATAAAACTCTAAGCGGGATAGATTTATTTCACACGGGACACGTTCCCTTCAGGGAAAGGAAAATGTCTGCCCACGAATTGTGAGATAGGGCTTATATACGGGGGGCTTCAGGGTGCTGAAGGCGGGAAGATTTTTTTGGGAAAAAGTCAAGTGGGGGAAGCAGGAAAAGCAAGGCTTGTAATTCTGGGTCCGTTTGGTGTGTCAGCCAGGATCTGGGTCAGGAAGTGTTAAGGGAAAAGGTGCAGTACTAAACAGCTCCTAAACTCTATGGCTAACAGGCAGGATCTGCTTATCTTGTCTTTGGAGATCAAAGGAAAGGCAGGCTGCCTCTTAGAAGAATCTGCTTCCATTGACTTCAAAGGCCAAGATGCTTATCATCTCAGTTCCCTTTTTCAGGCTTGAAAAATCCAAAGTCCATGGGTCCCTGTTGGGGAGGGGGGAGGCTGCTGCTCTTTGCAACCCTAATATTCCAGCCTTTTGTGTTATAGGATAGGGGGCGCCGTTGTCATCTTGCTGCTTCCTGCTGGACAGCATGGACGTGGGAGGTAGGCTGGATTAGGGGTCCACTAGACAGCAAGGGTTGTCTCTCTGTGCATCTGAACAGGGTCCCCGATGGTTGACAGGTGCTTGTATAGGTGTGGAGGGAAGGAAAGTAACAACTGATTAAAATTAGTAAAAGTTAGTTTTTGGATTTGGTCCTGAAAATATCTGAAGAGGCAAGGAGCTATAGTTAGCACAAAGGTAATAGCTCATTTTTCATTTTTCTTTTCTTCTCCCAGGGCTGAACTTGAGAGTAATGGACTCAGGATTTGTTTTCAGGCATTTTGATACCTGTTGGAGTGGGTAGAATCATTGTCAGTTACCTCTCAAAGGCTTCTAGATAGAGAGAGAAAACAAATTTAGCCATCATTTAATTTTTTTTTAGGCTGGAACAATAGTGGGTTGCCTCTCTTAGCTGTAAGTGGGCACTACAGTATTGTAGACCAAGATTTGAAGTCTTACCTCTGAGTAATGTTTTCTTATTAGGAACAAAATCATCAATGAGAGATAATTCTCTAAATAACATAAGAACTTATGTCTAATGTCTGGGCTGTGTAATTACTTGAACCTTTAAAATATACTGATGACTTTAATTTTGGTTATACTTCCCTTTTGGGTGTTTAAGACCACACTGTAGGCCCAAATAAACCAATTTGTTTTTACTCTTAAGGTCGTTTGAGGGTTTGGTCCTCAGGGGTCACATGGGCTTGCGGGGAGCCCCTGGCTCCTCAGGCTTTTCTTTTACCAGTTCCATCTATGCAAAGATAAATCAAAAGTTCCTGTACCAGGGCTTCACTTGGAAGCATGGAGGAAATATTTCCTCTGTGTTGACCCTCCTCTTGTAGACTGAACACTGGTTTAAGTCCATCTTCTGGGGTCTCCATGGCCTCCCTGAACAAGAGGAGAGGTGACTCACCAAAGTTACAGGACATTTCGAGAGATACACCATAGGCCCTGGAATTTGTTTGACCTTGGAGGACCAGGAACAAAAATTTGTCCCTTAAATCCCTCTGACCAGATTAATATAGGCCTTAGAGTCTGGTTATTAAACATCCAAGAAGGTTAGTTATACCAATCTGGTATTTAACATCTTTTACCTTACCAATCTCTTTCTT
>NW_008333036.1:385796-385947 GCF_000622305.1 Nannospalax galili
TATATCTCCATTCTTAGATCCTTACAAAATCCTCCAATTTTCCATTTTCCCTTTTTAATAACCATGAGAAACAATAACAAATTTTTCATCTGTTCTGAGACTTCTTTTCCTGGGGATACTAGCAATGTTTTTTCCCCCCCCTTTTTTTTTT
>NW_008333036.1:392670-396346 GCF_000622305.1 Nannospalax galili
CAGACTGGCCTCCCTGAACAAGAGGACAGGTGACTCACCACAGTTACAGGACATTTCAAGAGATGCTCCATAGCCCCCTGAAACTTGTTTTGCCTTGGAGGGGCAAGGAACAAAAAATTTTCCCTTTAAGTCACACTGACCAGATTTGTATAGGCCTCAAAGTCTGGCTATTAAACATCCAAGAAGGTTAGTTACACCAATCTGGTACATTTAATTACCATGTGTTATGTAGATAAAGCTTGGGCAAAAATCAAACATTTTTAAATAAACCTTGATGAGACATCCTTAAACTAGTTGACTAAGCTATGACCTTAGAAATTTTAAGATTATTTTTTCATGCTTGATAAATCGTAACAAACCTACATGGACCTTCATCACTTGCTTAGGTTTTCTCATTTTTAACAAAATACCTCCACTCCTGCATCCTTTTAACATCTTTTGCTTTACCATTCTCTTTCTCAATAGCCATGAGACATAATAACATTAACAAATAAACTTTTCATCTGTTGTGAGAATTCTTTTCTGGGGCTATTCGATAGTCTTTTTCCCCTTTTTTGGTTGTAGTGTCAAACCAATGTTTGATTACATTAAAGTTTTTCTGGGGAACCAGTGAATTACTGAGCTTACTTACAGAGATGACTGAGGGGTTGCTGAGGTATATGAGTAACCTGAGAGTATTTATATTCGAAAGCCTTAACCCAGCATGGATCAAGCCTTCTCTTCCTAGCCTTTTTTAGATAATATACTTTAGTCTTCCCCAAGTCCAGGAGACCATGTAATTAGGGTCAAATTACATACAGTTGGCTGGAAAGAGCAGCTGGATACTCAGGTGAGGGTCCAATGTCCCTGTTTACCCCTCCTCTTTTAATTAAAGCATACAATTGTCAAGTCAACAAGTCCAATTGTGATGATTTTTTGTTAACGGACACAGCTGAAGTCAAAAGATGGTAGTTGTTTGACTCAGAGAAAAGTAGTGTGTAGCATCATCTTATTAAAGAACATGAAATCTCAGTTATATACATAAGATAATGTAATAAGTTAATATTACCCATTTAAATAATGTGTTTTATAAGTTTTTAGGTAAATCTTTTACCTTATGTAGTTTAGAGAGTGGTCTACCAAAACCTTGCTTTAGGTGGAAAAAAGCAATTGGTACATAAACATTATCGAACTGATGTTTACAACCTCCAGCATAATCAATTAAGGAAAACTGTGCTATAACCCTGTTCAGACTTTATAACTGTTGGAGTGGGAGAGATGGGAAGGGTGTACTGTCCATGAGGGGATGGAGGGGCAGGGTTATTGGAGCAGGGTCTGGAATCAAAGTAGAAGTTAGATACAGGGGAGGAAAAATGGGTTATTTGAGCTAGAAGCCAGAATAGGGGAGACTAGGGAATATTTGGCAAGGAGTTGTTTAAGGTTTTGGATTTCCTCAAGTAGAGGAGAGTTAGTGGAAGGAGAGCGGGATATGGACTTAGAGCAGTGCTGGAGAGGGGGAAGGGCATGGTGTGGAGAGGGAGTTCCAGTTGGAGAAAGGAGGAGAGATGGGTTGGGCCCTGGAAAGGGAGACAAGGGAGAGTATAGCAAGGGGAGAGAATAGGGAGGACTTGGCTGTGCCTCAGGCTGGGGAGCAGGAGGAGGTTGGGCATGGGTTCTAATTGGAGGAAGTTCATTGGCTATGGTAGGATCAAAAGCTGAGGTCGAGGGGTGGGGAGGTTGGGGGGGCCCTGGTGAGTTGGTGGGATCCCGTGAAACTGCCTTAGCCAGAAGATTCTGATGGGAAGAACATGGGATCCAGAGGGAGGGATTAGCATGGAGATCAAAGGAAGCTTGGATGTATGGTAATTTGGACTGTTTGCCTTTTCAATGGCAGAAATTTTCTAAATCTCTCAAAATATTGAAGTCTAAGTTTCCAGTGTCTGGCCAAATAGAGTTATTATCTAACTCGTACTGAGGCCAGGCAGTGGTGCACAGGAACTTCAGGTTTTTTGGCCTGATTGTATCTGAAAGATCTAGTTGTTTTAAGGATTTAAGAAGACAAGCAAGAGGCGTGAGACCCCGAGACTTTGAGTGGGTGATTCCCATAGTGACAGATTAAGTACAGAGTGAAGAAGAGATAGAGAATGAGACAAGCAAGTGGGTAGGAGGTAGAGGCAGAACCGAGTAGATGGGAAACAAAGAAAATCCTCTCTCTATAGGGAATGGAAGCAGGATCATGAGTCTGGGCAGGAAAGTGCAGCAAATGAGGAAGAGAGAGGGAAGGGGAGTGAGTAGGAGGAAAAGGGGTTTGGCATCGCTTATGCAAAATGAGAGCAAGGAGAACCAGGCATCAAAACAAAGCTCTTTTTTTTTTGTTACTCAGGTTTGAGTTATTATTTTTGATTTATTTCCAAGTCCCAGAAGGCAGTGTCCCACAGTTAGATCATCAGGGAGAGGAAAGACGAGATCCTGTCCTCAACAGGAAGTAGTGCGTGTTCCTATCTCTGGAAATAGCGTCCTATATCCAGGGAAAGGAAAGGGGTTTCTGACACACTTGTGATTTTGAGGCAAGCGAGAGGAACGGAAAACCCTGCAATGAGAGAGTGGCGTGACCAGCCAGTAAATGGAGACAACGTACAAGGAATGGAATAGGAGAAAAGTGGAAAAAACGCAGTGAGCCAGAAGGGAGGGAAGTTTGTGGAACAAGTTTATCCTGAGGTTTCTTTAGTAGAGGCTGAGCAAAGATAAGCCCCAGAGGGTGATAGTTTAGTATAGGCTTAGTAGAGGAAGAAAGGAGGGAAGGGAGGGAGGGAGGGAGGGAGGGAGGATAAAGAAAGCAAAGTCAGGAATGAGTGGAGAGAGATAGTGAGAGAGATAGGGAGAGAGGTACTTAAAATTAATATATATTATAGTACCAGGAACCATGTTGTAGATTAAAGAGAATATTTTGGCTGAAAAAAATATTTTGGTGTTAATTCCACATTTTTAGCCTGTATGAGATTTTACTTAAAAATTCATATGATACCAAGTAAATTAAATTTAAGAAGAATAAATTTATGTTGACTGTATATACATATTTAGTTATATAATCTTTGTTGAGAATGTGATTGATCATTTTTAAACTAAAACACCTTTGAAGTAGAGAAACAAAATAAATACATCTTAAAACACTGTGAAAGTAAACTAAAAACAAAAATGGTATTGAACAAATAGGATTTTACCCAACCAGTTTAATGTCATTTTGTATAGGTAGTTAGTAGCCTAAAGAAAGAGTTAAGTTTCCATAGAGATTTGAGGTAGCATCTTTTTCCTTTTTAAGAGCTAAATAAGTGAAGGAAGATAATAAAACATTGTCAATCTAAGAAAATAAATCAGAGGAGACAGGAAGGACAAAAGGAAACATTAACAGATTAGGTTAAGAATAAATAAAATCTAAATAGTACTGAAAATAATCCACTAGCTAGTTTCATAATAGTAATACTCTCTGTTGAAATTAATTTACACCTTAGCAGTTCTCAACTGCATAGTGCCTTTACTCTTAGGCTGTTTTGTTGTTCTTCTCCTTGTCACAGGGCCAAGGGGCCAGCTTGAACCTGGAAAAGTCTTGGAGAACACATTTTGAGATAATAAGCTTAAGTCTGAAGTGGGAGGGCCAGTCCCATCTTCACAGTCAGCGTCTCAGTGAGCTCAAACAGCA
>NW_008333036.1:396383-402679 GCF_000622305.1 Nannospalax galili
TAACTAGAAAGCACTCAGGGAATGATGGGGCAGGAACATAAGCAAGCATAGATCATCTGAGTATCAGAGAGGGGAAATATCTCTATTTCAGAGAAAAACAAGCTTAGAATCACAGTGTAGAAAGGGGAGGAGTTAAGACCAGTAGAGATGGCATCTCAAGCCTCTCATTCAAGTAGACTATTACTTTTTACCTCTCATTGTTGTAACTATGTGTTGGCAGTAGCTTGTCTCTCATAAGGTTTTGGGCCTGGAGTACAGCAAATTTTCATCTGATTCATAGGTCTAGTCATCATAAAGTGTCAGATCCCTTTGCACCTTGAAGGCAAATGGCTAGAAAAATTTTAAGTTCCCTTTAGAAACTAGCAAATATACTATGTAAAACAGTAGGAATTTAAAATAGTCATTTTTAGAAATTAGCAAATACCATATAAAAGATGTTAAAATCCAAAATAATTCCTTTTAAAAAGTCCATAAATATGTCAAACAATGTAAAAACTTGAAACAATCATCTTTAAAATAAACAGTAAATATGCCATAGAAGAAGGTAAAACTAAAGTTAATCCTCTTTAGAAACAGACCTTAAATGATGTTAAAATTTAAACTCCCATTGTGTAGATCTGTCATTGTTACCTTAGTTTGAACTAGAAATGAATTGTTCATTCTATGACATCATTAAGAAATGAAAACAAAAATAAATTGCAAGAGAATCCTAGGCACCCCTGGTACCAGTAGATTAGGCTTGATATTAAAGAAGAAAATACCCTCAGATATATATGTATATATCCATATTTCTCACCAACCATTGTAGCTGTGAATGCAAAGCCAAGTTCTCAAGATCTCTTAGTTTCTAGACACAAGCTATGCTGGAAAAGAAACTCATGAGGGCAACAGAAGGAACAGGGCATATGAATCAGTTTTTGTTGGTCTGAAAGCATATGACTCTCCTGACCAGTGCCTGTGACCTTTTATGTATAGTGAACTTTAAAGTGGTTAGGTCTAGTTAGAAAAGTAGCCACCTGAGTACCAGTTGCTTGATGCCCCAGAGGGCCCAAGATTAAAATTTTGAGCCCCTTTGTCTGAGAAAAAGTTTAGGAGAAAAAAGGCTTTTAAAATGCTTTTCCTTAGTCAATGGGGCAAGCTGCCTGAAATTCTTTAAATGCTCCAGCAAAGTTGCCTTAGCTGGTTTAGGATAGTTGGGTCAAAAAGGGGAGAAAATGTCCCCTCAAGGGTTCTTAGCCAAATTTATTAGAGAATTTAAGAATGGGCCCAGCTGGAAACTTATAATGATAAGAATGTTAAAGAAAAAAAATTCCCAGGGCAGGTGAGCTGGCAATCTTGGGAGCTGCCTGGAGGGGTTGAATAGTGGGAAGGGAAAAAAAGCTTTTGGGTCATTCAGGTTTAAAGCATGCATGGGAAATTAGACACATGGCAGGCTGGTAGGCAGGCACACAGCAGGGAGTAGAAAGCTTTAGTATGGGAGGAGGAGAGAGAGGAGAAGGATACAGAGCATTTGTATGTGTTGGATTGAACAGTATCAGAAATCATCCAGAGTAAAGTGAGAAAGAAAGGCAGTGGAAGAGGATAAAGACAGGAAAAAGGATGGAAGACAGCAGACCTTGCAGTCCCATGGCAAAGGAGGGGGGAGGGGGCGAGATGCTAGTAGTGGACTGAGATAGGGAACGGATGAAGCAGGTCCATCACCACGGAGAGCACAGTGCTGTCTGGGAGTGGCAAAAATCAATGGGAAAGGAGATCAAAAGAAAACGCAGGAAAGGCAAAGTGTTCCCCAGTGAGGAGAGCCAGAAAGTGGTGAAAGCAAAACAGAGGGCTGGGGAGAGGAGGAGAGAGAGAGAGAAAAGTGTATCTGAAAGCCAAGTTAGTGGCATTGGAGAAGTTCAGGTGGGTCCCTTGAAGTAAGAACTGGGTTTTGGCACCAACTGATAGGTAAAAATTTGTGGGAGAATGAGCAAATGGAGGATGAGGCACCAAAACACAGATACAACTCTCAGCTGGATAGAACTTTATTTTGCTTGGGACACGTATTCCCTTCAGGGAAGGGAAAATGTCTGCCCACGGGCTGTGAGCTGGGGCTTATATACAGGGGCTTCAGGGTGCTGAATGCAGGAAGTTTTTTGGGAAAAATCAGGCTGGGGAAGCAGGAAAAGCAGGGCTTGTAAACCTAGCTCCAATCGGTCTGCCAGCCAGGATCTGGGTCAGGAAGTGTTAAGGGAAAAGCTGCAGTACTAAACAGCTCCTAAACTCTATGGTTAACAGGCAGGATCTGCTTATCTTGTCATTGGAGATCAGAGGAAAGGCAGGCTGCCTCTTAGAAGAATCTGCTTCCCTTGACTTCAAAGGCCAAGGTGCTTATCATCTCAGTTCCCTTTTTCAGGTTTGAAAAATCCAAAGTCCATGGGTCCCTATTGGGGAGGGGGGAGGCTGCTGCTGTTTGAAACCCTAATACTCATTGCTTTGGTTAGTCCTTTATTTTTTAACCATCTTTGATTGATTCTCATACCCCTGTCTAAACCTTTGAATATCTTTCCTTTCATAAATTCCCTTCAATTTTCCTAGTGTGATATATTTTGTTTCCTGGACCTTGAATATTACCATGCCATATCTCTAAAGCAATGAAAAGGAAGTAGAGTCACATGCATTTACAATACTAATCACATGTAAATGTAAAATTCAAGAAGTTCTCAAAGATTACATATTGCATGATTGTCACTAAGGGAAACCTATAGCAGGATAGGATGTGGGCAATCTCTGTGCACTTAATGGGGTTAGACGCAGTCACATGGGTTACACAATGGATAGAAAAATATGTAACTAAAATGAGGCTGGCCATGCATTTACAGACTTACTCTAAGGGGGAAATCCCCAGGTCACTGCCATCCTGAAAATGTTGTAAAATAACTCAGTTGCTTTAGAGATGGGTCCGCAGGTAAGAGAGTATAAAAATTCTTTAAGGATTGTGCAAAGTCCTAGGAAATACTTTACAAGCCTTGGAAATAAAAAGGGAATCCAGAGAGGTGGCTTGGCCACTTCTTTGCATAATAAAGGATTTGTCTGAGGCAAAGGCAACAGCCTCAGGGAGGGTAGAAAGACTGAGGAGTTACTGGAAAATTCAATCTCAACCTCAGAGCTTGAGAATAAACCAAATAAACTGTGGGAGAGAGAGAGAGAAAAAAAAAATCCCGGGAGATTTTAACATGCTTAAGATTAGGAGACCAGGAATCAAAGGACCCAGGGAAAGAGACAGATAGTAATGAGAAAAGAAACAACTTAGAAATAAAAGTAGCTAAAGCTGCCCCTCAGATCCAACCTTTGATGCAAAAGGAGAAAAATATTAACAATATTGTAGTCATCGAAACATACTCCACACTGGAGCTGTTGGGACTAGGAAAGACTTTCAAACAAGCAATTGAAGAGCCCCTCACCACATGGCTTGTGAGGTATGGGAAATGGGAGCAAATAATATTAGTTTAAGTGCTTCAGAAGCATCACAGCTGAGTTATATAAACACCCATCTCTCCTTGAGATATAGGCTGTTTAATCCAGGCCAATACAGAAGGGAGTGGTCTGTAATGGAATGACGTTTGCAAGGAATTAAAGATACATTGTCATCACCAATGAAGACTCCCATGATTAGCAGGGGATGAAGGACTATATAAAGACAGGCATTATTGAGAGAATTAGGTTTGAGAAAAGCAATATATGATGCCCAGTTCACTGGGACAGATAGGTCTGTGTTCATAGAGATATAAAGGAAAGCTTAATTCAACAGGGACCTTGAGAATGGTATGAAGCTATAATGGTTTTACTAAGTCCCTCAATGAGACAGAATCTTTATAAAGTAAGGGAGCCTTTAACGGATCAAAGTGACTCAAACCAGCATGTGAAACATGTCTGTAGAATAATAGAACAGCCTACAAGAGACATTAAAATGACAAGAAAAAGAAAGAGGTCCGTTTGAAGACAAATGTGGCAAGATTTATGGGAGCCTTAGTTCCTAGAGTAAAAATTGATAAGCTGGGCATGGTGGTGCATACCTTTAATACCAGTACTCAGGAGACAGAGGCAGGTGGATATCTGTGAGTTCAAGGCCAGCCTGGCCTATGTATTGAGTTCCAGGTCAACTGAGGCTACAGGGAGACCCTGTCTCAAAAAGACCAAAAAGAAAAAAATTGATAAAAAAAATAATTTTGGTACTAAGGAGTTTCTTGAAGGTTTTAAAACCTGAAGAGCAGTGCACAGAAGGTGTACAGAGGATAAAAACTGTCCTAGGGGTGGTTAAGGATCCCCAAAGATTAAACAGGGTACATTACTCTCCTGAGAAAGGCTATGCTAGGGGTGGAGGTAGTTTTTCCCACCAGGGCCTCCACCATCAGCCAGGAATGGTAAATGGAAAGGTGGTGTATATGGCTCAGCCAGGATGCAGACCCAGGGCCTGCCTGACTCAGGGAATCAACAGGTGCAGCACAGACAAGAGGAGCCCTCTACCTCCTTAGCTGGGTGCAAGGTCAGGCAACTTGAGCTAACACCCATGAATGTATGAAGGATAAAAGATACAAAGAGGCTCCATGTAAAATCCCAAAAATGTGGAATGACTCCAAGGTGATAACTAAAGATAGTAAAGAACTAACCAACTTAATGCCTCTTACCCATGTTATGGTACCCTACAGAGCTCTATGGAGAAAACAATGAATACAAATGGATAAAAACTTTCCATGCTTAGTTAGACCTTGTCTGTGATTGATTTTATATATGATATTAACCTTTGAGTGTTTTACATTCAGATGAAATGAACCTAAGTTCATTTTTAGTTTTTTAAGAGTTTTCCACACTGTTTTCCATAGGGGTTCCAATCCCACCAGCAGTGAATGAGCATTCCACTTTCTCCACATCCTCGCCAGCATTTGGTATCATTTGTTCTCTTGATCTTACCCAGTCTGACTGGGGTAAGGTGAAATCTTAGGGTGGTTTTAATTTGTGTTTCCCTAATTACTAATGATGTTGAACACTTTTTAAGATGTTTCTTAGCTATCTTTATTTCTTTCTTTGAGAACTCTGTTCAGATCCTTAGCCCATCTTTTAATTGCCAGAGGTTTTGTATTAGTGTTTTGATTTCCTTTTATGTTATGGGCCCATTTAAACTGTTGATCTCTTCTTTCTTTAACTTTGGTGGTTCCTACAATTATAGATATCCATCTATATCTTTTAGGTTTTGAAATTTAATAAAGTATAGGTTTTTAAAATATTTCCTTATAATGTTCTGAGTATTTTGGGTGTTTGTTGTGATATTTCCCCTTTCATTCCCATTTTTATTGATTTGGATTTGATCTTTCTTTCTTTTGGTTAACTGGGTGAAGGGTCTGTCTCTTTCGTTTAGCTTTTCAAAGAACCAGCTCTTAGATTCACTGATCTTTGTAGTGTATTCTTTATTCTATTTCATTAATTTCTCCTCTGATTTTTGTTATTTCTTCTCTTCTGCTGGGTTTGGGTTTGATTTGTTCTTGCCTTTCCAGAGTCTTGAGTTGCAATGCTGTCATTTATTTGTGCTCTCTCTGATTTTTTAATGTAGGGATTTAGAGCTATAAACTTTCTTCTTAGGATGGCTTTTAAAGTGTCCCAGAGGTTCTGTTGTGTTGTATTGTACTTTTCATTGAGTTCTTTCTTAATTTCTTCTTTGACCCACTCATCATTCAGAAGTGTGTTGTTTAATCTCCATGAGCTTGTGTAGTGACTAGGGCTTGTTCTAGTGTTTTTAAGCTTTATTGCATTGCAGTCTGATATAATGCATAGGATTATTTCAATTTTTTGTATTTGTTGAAGTTTGTTTTGTGCCCCCGTTTGTGGTCAATTTTTGAGAAAGTACCATGAGGTGTTGAAAGTGTATTCTCTCTTGCTTGAGTAGAGTGTTTGGAAGATGTCTGTTAGGTCCATTTAATGTATGCTATCATTTAATTCAGACATCTCTCTATTTATTCCTTGTCAGGTTGAACTGTCTAATGGAGACAGTGGGGTAGTGAAGTCTCCTACTATAACAGAGATGGGGTTAATCTGTGTCTTAAAGTCCTGTAGTGTGGGAAGCGAGCACAGCTGAGTCAGCCAGATGGCGCCCTGGCTGGCTGCCAAGCCTCGTGCTGTTTACTCCAACTCTTGGCTGATTGCCAAGGCTCGTGATTCCCGCTTGCTTACTCCAAAGTATGGAGAGGCCAAACAGGTGAGGCCAGCCTGGTGATCTTGCTACATGCCTATGAGCTACACTCTGCCTGGCCGCTGCACGTGTGTGA
>NW_008333036.1:405935-414959 GCF_000622305.1 Nannospalax galili
CTGAAAGTAAAGTAACTGTCGATCAAGATTGCTACATCTACCAAAGTTATCTCTAAAAATTGATGGAGAATTAATATTTCAAGACAAGCATAAGTTAAGTGATTTGTCACCACTAAGCCAGTACCTCAGAAATTTCTTAGAGAGTTACTATGGAAGAAGAAAGACAGTTTCATTCATAAGAACACAGGAAAGAATATATTTCTTGAACAAAACAAATGATCAGAAGAGAGCCAAATGGAATCAGTCATGCCCAACCTAGCAGCCAGCAAACCCTTAATACTAACATGGGAAGAAGCAAAAAACAAGCAAGAATCCAGCCAACCAGATGAACAATCAATAAACCATAGGAAATAGAGAACCCCTCTCAAAAGCCACCTTTAACACAAATGGCCTTAATTTACCAATTACTAGAGACAGACTGATTAGATCTAAAAACGTGATCCAGGACAATGGAGATGGCTCAGTGGGTAAAGATGCTTGTTGCCAAGCCTGATGACCTGAGTTTGATACATAAAATCCATGTAAAGGTAGAAGTAGAAAACTGACTCCATAAAGTTCTTCTCCAACCCCACACCTTGGCAATGTCCTCCCCACTCCCATTATGCACATACACACACACCATCAATTTTTTAAAACACTTTAAATCTGTTAAAAAAATTCTACAAATATAAAATCTGGCAGCACAAGCCCAATCTCTAGCCACTCATTTCCTTTTCAGAAAGCGATCCACGAACCTAAACACTTCTAGTTCTGAAGCAGAGGTCTTTACCTGTCCCATAAAAGCTTTTGCAGGTTTGGCATGGCCTGCTGCTGCCTGAGAAAGGCCTCTGCCGCCTTCCTGGAGAGGTCGTCCTTCCACTTGAGGGCACCTGGAAGACACCAGTCACACCTGCTCACCTGTCCTCCCTGCCACAAGCCCCAAAGCTCATCCGTCCTAAGACCCCATCATATCACATTTAAGTAGTTAGCAAATCCCTAAACATCCCCATAGCAACACTTCGCATGTCAAATGTATATAACCAGCTACTTTGATTTAAGCATGCCTAGCCTTTCTGTGGCATATTTACCAGACGTTTCTGTGGGGCAGCTTTCTTCCTTGTGATCCTCTTCCTCTTTGAGTAAATCTTCAATGTCACTGTGTGGGAAGCGAGCACAGCTGAGTCAGCCAGATGGCACCCTGGCTGGCTGCCAAACCTCGTGCTGTTTACTCCAACTCTTGGCTGATTGCCAAGGCTCGTGATTCCCGCTTGCTTACTCCAAAGTATGGAGAGGCCAAACAGGTGCTGCCAGCCTGGTGATCTTGCTACATGCCTATGAGCTACACTCTGCCTGGCCGCTGCACGTGTGTGAGCCCTGATTGATACCGGCTGGGGGGAGGGCTGTTGGAATACGCTATATAAAGAGCTGAAGTGTGTAATAGACAGCCAGCATCATAGTGAAGAGAATAAGAGAGAATAAAGGAGAAAGAGAAACAGAAGCTTGAACCTCACCTTGGTGTCTGTGTCGTCTTTCCTGGACTCTGCTGGACAGAGTCCCGGCTCGCGACACTGTAGTGTTGTTTTTATGAATTTGGGTACATTGGAGTTTGGTGCATATATGTTCAGGATTGCAATATCTTCTTGATTAGTTGTTCCTTTGATCAGAATTAAGTGACCCTCCTTATCTCTTCTGATTTAGTTTGAAGTCTATTTTGTCAGCTATTATAATTGCAACCCCTGCTTGTTTCTAAGTGCCATTTGCTTGGAATATTCTTTTCCATACTTTCACCTTAAAGTGTCCTTGAAGGTGAGAGGGTTTTTTGCAGACAACAAAAACATGGATTTTGTTTCTTAATCCATTCAACTAGCCCGTGTCTTTTGACTGGGACGTTTGGTCTATATTTTAAAGTTATTATTGAACTAAGTGGATTGCTTGCCATTTTTTTGATTACTGTTTGTATTCTTTGTCTAATTTTGTGTTTCCATAATCATAGCTTCATTTAGTTTCTTTCATTGATCCTGGGGTAGTTCTTTCTCTCTCTGCTCTCTGTATTGCTTCAAGTATTCTTTGAAGGGCTGGTTTTGTGACATGTATTCTTTCAGGAAATTCGTGTCATGGACGATTTTTCTTTCTCCCTCAAGTATAATTGACATTTTTGCTGGATAGGGTATTCTGGGATGGCATCTATTGTCATGTAGAACTGGAAATACCTTGGTCCAGGCTCTTCTGCCTTTCATAGTTTGCACTGATAAGTCAGCTGTAATTCTGTTGGGTTTTCCTTTATATGTGAGTTTTTGTTTTTCTTTTGCAGCTTTCAGTAATTTCTTTGTTGTGTACATTTCGTGTTTTTACTATGACATTCCTTGGGGAGTTTCTTTTCTTGTCCTGCCTGTTTGGTGTTCTATGTGTTTCTTGTATTTGTATGGGGATGTCTTTTCTTAATTGTGGAAATTCTCTTCTACAATCCTGTTTATGATCTGCTCCATACCATTAACCTGAACTTCTTTACCTTCGTCTATGTCTATTATACCTACATTTGGTCTTTTCATGGCATCCCACATCTCCTGCATATTTCATTCCTGTGTTTAAAAAAAATCAGAATTTTTGCTTGAGTGGTCCAATTCTTCAATTTTATCCTCCAATGTTGATATTCTGTTTTCTACTTCATTCATTCTAGGGATGAGGATTTCTCCTGTTGTTTCAAGTTGACTTATTGAGTTTTTCCCTTCTTTTTTCATTTCAACCTGAGTTTTCTTCAATGTTTCTGTTTTGTGAATTTAGTCAAAAGTTTATCCCTATCTTCTTTTAATTCTTTGATTTGTTTGTTTGTATATTCTTTAAATTTATTGAATTCCTTAATCATGTTTATGATTATTGTTTTAAAGTCAGTGTCCTCGGTTATCTCTAGGGGCTTTCTCCTTATAGAACTCTTCTACAGTCCTGGTGGAGTTTCATGGGAACACAGTGTTTTGGCTTTCCATTTAATAATTTTTTCGTTGTGATTTTGGCATGTGGATTTCTTTTGTTGTTTGTGATTCTGGTATGAAAATCAAGCCTGCTTTTCTTGAGTTGAAGTTTGCTTCTCTTTGTGTTATTCATGTGCCTTCATTGTTTTCTTATTGGTTATATAAAACTGGTTGTTCTAAGTTTCAGGTTCTCTCAGATTTTATGTTGGAGGGGATTGATGGCTCAGATCAGCTACACATGGGGTCCCACAGAAGCTGAAGTCAGGCTCCAGTCAGGTACACTCAGGCCTCCTTCTAACACTTGGACCCATACTAGTGGGTACTCAGAGCATAATTTAGGAAGTGCCCTAAGAAGAGTCCCAATTTTGGCACACTCGGAAAGTCTGCTGAATTCTCAGTCCCTACACCAGGTGGAGGTCAAATCAGGCACTCTCAGATGACTGCTGAGAGCTCAAGCCCTACACCAGACAGAGGCACTCTCAGCTGTCGGCTGAGTTCTCAGCCCCTACACAAGGGGAAGGCCAGATCAGGTGCTCCTAGGCCCTCTGTTGAATTCTCAACCCCTACACCAGGTCAAGTCCAAATCTATATCAGGTCGAGTCCAAATCAGGCACTCTCAGGCTGTCAGCTGAGTTTTCATTACTATCTCATATTTTATGTCAAAGGACACAACAAAATCTGAATCTTCCATGAAACTGTTCTGTTAACGCAAATGAATTAATGGATGGAAATAATTTTTTACTTTAGTGAGTTTTTGTCAGTATTTTTTTTTTTTGGTGTTTTTGAGGTAGGGTCTCCTTGTAGCCCCAGCTGTCCTGGAACTCACTATGTAGACCAGGCTGGCCGTAAACTCACAGAGATCCGCCTGCCACTGCCTCCCGAGTGCTGGGATTAAACTCATGTGTCACCATGCCAGGCCTTTTCACTATTTTTATTGAGCTTTTAAAATTTCATACGTTTCCCACTCAAATCCAGACTCTTTTCCCCATCCTGTATCCCCTCATTGAACCCTGTACTCTGTCATACATTCTGAATCCTATTCATTCAGGTGTTTGTACACAATGTATAGGAACATGGCTGGATTAACTTGATTAAAAACTATTGTATGAAATGCACAAAAATCTAAACCTTCTTTTTTTTTTAAACTTTATACAACAAACTCACAGGCAACATCATTCTAAATGGAGAAAAACTGGCAGCACTCCTATCAAAATCAGTTCAGCCGAGCTTTGAAACCCAAATAAATATCTCTATTTTTATTATAGTGGCACTTTTGTCTTGGGATTGTTAACAGCTGCCTAATTGAACTTAAAGCCCATTGCATGCCTTGTACTATAAATATAGCTAGATACCCATGGCTACAGAGATCATTGGCCATAGAAGAGATAGTAATACATTCACTTTCCTAAACCAACATAATGTCTTATATTCTATACTTATTCTTATATTTACAGATAAATGTACCTCTCCCCAGTTATCACTGAATATCCTTCTTGCGACATATGTAGAACATTACAAATTTCCAGAACTGATCAAACTGCAGAGAATAATGGATCATGGAGTGCCTTGCCACAATTGAAAAACCTACAGGACAAACCCTGTATGCAAGGGTCAGGGAAAATAGTCAGATATGGGGGCAGGAAGACTGTAAGAGTCACAGGCCAGGACCCCTGCTGCTTGGTCTATACATGAAAGGGCATTTTCATCCATGTAATCTAATCAACACTGTTTCCTAACCAAGATTTGCTTATGATGCTAGTGACATGCCAATATGAATGGAGGAAATTTTACAAGGTCCCACTGCTAGATAAATATCTACATGGAATTCTTGGCAGCTGAGGGAGGCAGAATCAGCTGATCCCAGGGACCTATTCCTTGATGGGTCATCAAATCCCAAGTGGTCAGTGGTCAGTCATAAACATATGTATGTATGTACCACTAATTTGGCTCAGTACATTATATGTGTTACATATATATATGAATACATGCAATGAAAAAAATATTAATCAAGAAAGAGATCATGAAATTGAGAGGGAGTGGAGGGGGATGTGGGAGTAGCTGGAAGTAGGAGAGTGTGGGATGGTATTGGTGTAAGTACAGTGCTTATGAATGAAATTGTTGAAAAGTAAAAAATAAAAAAGGAAAAAAATGTTGGTGAAAATGTTAGGAAAGTAGAAAACATATTCACTGTTGGTGGGATTATAGGCACAGCCATTGTGAAAATCAGTGTGGAACTCTCTCAAAAACAAGAAATAGAACTACCATGTGACCCATCTTTACCACTCATGAGCATATAACCAAAGTATTCTACATAGTATTACAGAGGTACCTGAACATCCATGTATCTTGCTGCTTTATTCATAGTAACTAGAATATGAAATTAGTTATTTATCAACTGGTGAATAGTATTGAAAATGTGGTATATATACTCAATGAAATTTTGTTCAGCACTGATAAATTAAATTATAAAGTAAAAAAAGATTTTGCATTTGTTATATATTTGTAACTGTGTGGGGTTGAATATGTGGAGGTGAAAGTCCAACTTTCTGGAATCAGTTCTTCCTCCAACCATGTGGTCTCTGGTAATCTAATTCAGTTTGTCAGGTTTCATAGCAAGTGCCTTTCCTTGTTGAACTATCTTGTTGATCTCATATATTGTTTTTTCTTATTGATCATTTATAGTTGAGTGTGAGATAATTTGTCTGTTACCAGGGATAATTGTGATGAGTAATTATTAATTATTATAGTTTAATGACAGTGAAACAACTCTATTTTCATTTCTCTCATTTATCTGTCTATCATCTATCTATCTATCATCTATCTATCTATCATCAATCATCTATCTATCATCTATCTATCATCTATCTATCTACCTATCATCTACCTATCATCTATCTATCTAATCTATTTTAGTATCTTATTATGAATTTCAAAATCCTTTGGCTACAGTGTCTTAAACAAATAGTTCTCTAGAGGAAAAATCTATAACCATGAGTTCCTTTGAGGCTAATGTTTTTCAGTCTCTTTGTCTGTGGCCTCTTGAGGCACATATAATTAGCTTTGTATCTTTTTAATGTAAGATACTACTTGGCACTTCATGTGGGTGGTTACACAGGGAAACCTGAATCTGCTGATGCTTATAATTTCATAAGGTAAAAATGGATAGATGGAAATAAAGTTAACAATACTTGATTAGCTTTATTTTCAGACATTAATCTGAGCTTGGAATTGCTGTGAACATGAGTTATGCCCTAACATGCATCTGTGAGCATAAAGCAAGGTAGAGAATAGTCAGGAAAGAGAACTGAACATCACAGTAGAACTGGAAAAATGTCCTTTGAAGTATTGGAAAAGGCTAATTAATTGCATTAGTGACAGAACCACAGGGTCTATTAGAGAAAGTAATGTCAAAGGTTTGTAATGTTTTATATTAAGTTTAGATTGCAATTAATCATTCTGTGTGTAGTGATTGAATGAATCTTCTATCTTCTAACTAATGGATAAGAAAAAAAATTTAATGATACCTACAAATAAAATGACAAATGTTATTTGTATCTCTATTAACTTTTAAAGGGAGATAACTATAACAGTACATCTTTAATCCTAGCACTTAGGAAGCAGAGGAAGTTGGATCTCTGTAAGAATGTACCCAGCCTTGTCTACATATCAAACTGCTAGCCAGCTAGGGCTATAGTGACAGACTTGTTTTAACAAGCAAGCAAGCAAACAAAAAAAGCAAGCTAGCAAAAAAAAAAAAAAAAAAAAAAAAAAAAAAAAAAAAAAAAAAAAAAAAAAAAAAAAAAAAAAAAAAAAGAAAGAAACCAAACCCAAACAAGCAAAAAAAAAAACCCAAGAGATATGTATAAATTGATATTTTTCTCTAAAATTGAAGAATGGAAGAAAATCTATTAGGTACTTGGTGAATTTGCAAGACCAAAGAATGTCATTTACACCTGAGAAGAAATAAATTTAACATGGAGAATAAAAGTTCCATGTTGAATACAGACTCTCAGTGTAATGTCTTTTTGAAGTGTGATGGGGCAATTTCAGAATACAATGCCTAAAGCTACCAGAAGTTATATTTATTTTTTTGTTTTGATTTGAAGTGTGTAATTAGTATTTGTATTAATTTTGTTTCTAAGCAATAAGAACATAGAAGGGTTAAAATGCTTTGTCAAGAAGAGATTTTATAAGAATGGTAGAGTGTGGGAAAGAGAGTTAGAGCAAAATAAAAAGTACTGCAAATCTATTCAGACTGGCCTGCTGACACACAGCTGTAATCATAGTAATTTTAAAGTTTTCCAGTTATTCTCAGACACACACACACACACACACACACACACACACAGGCATGTGGCAGATGCTACTCCACTCATGAAGGCAGGAGAGAGAGAGAGAAACTCTTCATTTTTATTTTTATTTCATTTTTTTGATACTTTTGAGACAGGTTCTCCCTGTAGCCCTTGCTAACCTGGAACTCATTATGTGTCTCACAGAGATCTGCTTGCCTTTGCCTCCTGTGCTGGGATTAAAGGCGTTTTGCCAACATGTCCTCTCTGCCAATTCTTCATTTTTGTAATGTATTTTTTTTGAGTTTTCTCCATTTTTCCAGTACTCTGCCAAGGCTGTCTACCTTGTTAAATTACAGTCTTGTTCAGTTTCAAGTCTTCTTTAATAAATGAAGTGCACTTTTTATACTTCAACAAATACTTGTCTCCATTTATTTTTAAACTACAGTTTGGAGTGCACTGATGAGAAGATAGATGTAGTATTAAGCTTTATGGGGCTTATTTTCTAATTGAGGAGAACTTGCTTGGTCAATTACATATGAACTGAGTATTAAATATAAATATAGTCTGTTGACAACAATGAACTTAATTTACATTTGAAATTTCATTTATTTGTCAGAAAATCATTATGTATATTAAAATCTGACATGGAGGTTTGATGCTCACTGCTGACTGGTATTCATTGACTTTTAAAATTCATTCATTTCAGGTGTTGGGCACTGCTATGGACAAGGGAAAGAAGAGAAATGATATTAAGATTTACTGAAGACACACATATGGGAATCTTAGATACTGAATTTTTGTTTTATCCAAAGTAAATTGTCAGTGGCTGAAGTGTGTTACTTCTATGCTTTACCTATGTTGTTCTCTAAGTAAAGCTAAACTCATGGCAGAATTTTATAGACTCTTGCATAGATATGAACAAAATAGTTCCTATTTCATGGTGCTGTCTTTCAAGGGATCCCGGTCATTTGGAATGAACTCTAGAGCACTGATTCATATTATATGTGGTGCTTGCAAATTTGGTCATTTAGTTTTGTGATTTCAAATTGTTAGAGAAACTGGGGTCAGGTTAACCTATCTAACGTCACACCTTTAAGGACAACCAACTTTTCCACTCCAAGTAGTTATCAGTTGCCAGCCACTTCTCAGCTAATGTTGGGGCTACTTCCCCTCTTCTCCTCATTTATATACTGTTTTTTTGTCTGTTTTGAGTTTTCTTGAGTCTTGTGCATGCAATTAACATTGCTAGGTGTTCATATGAGTAACTTTCAAGCTGTCTGGAAAATTCTGCTTCCTTGAGTCATCCGCCACCTCTGGCTCTTGCAGTCTTTTTACCCCTTCTGCAAAGATCCCTGAGCCTTGGGTGGCAGAGATTTGATATGGTGTCCTATTCAGGAATAAGCTCTCTGCAATCTCTTATTCTGCACACTTTGGTCAATTGTGGTATCTGGGTGAATCACCATCTGTTACATGAGGATGATTGGTTGATGAAAGTTGAGAGAAGCATTAGTATTCTTCCTGTCCCCTGTTTCCTCTTTTCCCAGGCCTTAGGTGTAGCGGTTGCATTGTAGATGTGTCACTTAGTGCTGGGTACCCTACAGACACTTATTCTAAGTGTGACCAGTTGTGGGACTTTGTAACAATTTGTTTTCTTAACATAGTACACACTGTAACATTGCTTCAGAGAATGCAAATATGGATAAATCTACCCCATTAGAGTATTTATTCTTGTGTTCAGTTAATTCCAGGGGCAGTACATTAAGGCTAATGATACAAAAGAATACTAA
>NW_008333036.1:414997-420425 GCF_000622305.1 Nannospalax galili
TTTTCTGGCATGAGACTCAAGGACTTATATTTTAAAATAAAGTTTGTAGTCTTTGACATGTACATGATAAGTGAAAAAAAATTAGTGAGTGGTTTTTTCATATTCTTGGTGACTACTTATTCATCTTGAAATAGAAATGTAAAGAACTTGGGGGTGAATTGTTTCAATATTATCTGATTTTGCAGCTAATAAGTAATACCTCTGTACTCTGAGGAGAATGTAGAAGGCTATTAAATTAAGAAATGTTCACAGAATTTAGTAGTACCACATGACTGCCAACAACTTCCCTGAATAGTCCCAATTAAAAAAAATACATGAGCATAGTAGGAAATCTTTCCTCCTCAAGTTTTATAGAGGTAAAACTAACATATATATATATATATTTATCATGTGTGATGAGATTTTTTGATATACATGAGTGCTACTAAATGATTATATCAATCTAAGTACCAACTTTACATCTTATACTTATTTTTCATATGAACACTGAAGGTCTACTATTCATAATTTTCAAGTAAGCACTGATATTTAACCACTATCACCTTACTCTGCAATAAATCTGTGGAAACTCCTTATCGTGTTTAGTGGCTTCTTTTTCCCTGTTGACAACTATCTTCTCATTTTCCTTCCCATTCCCCCTCATTTGCCCATGGTAATCCTGGCATTTTCTACTTCTATGGCTGTGGTTTCTTTAGTTTCCAATTTATTCAGTATTTGACTTTCTTTGTCTCTTTAAATTCAGTTAATGCAATGACTTCTAGGCTTGTTCATGTCATTGCAAAAGATAAGATTCCCTATGTTTGAGGAGGGATATAGAATGTGCGTATGTTACTCACTTTATCTATGAATGCACATTGTTTAGACCTGTTCTTTGAGAATGATATTACAATAAAAGTGATATAATGGTATTTCTTCTGGATATGTATTCCACACATTTAAATTTCTCTGTCTTATGATGTTTCTATTTTAAATTTTATTATTTTTTTCAGTTTTTTTGTATGTATATGTATGCCCGTGGTATATGTACAAATGGCCTATGTGCACACATGTGCATGTGTGTGTGCATGTGCATATATATGTGTACAGTAACATACATATGAGCACAGAGGCCAGAAGAGTGCATCATGTGCTGCTCTATGGTTCTCTACCTTACTCCTTATCTATTCCTTCTTATGACAGAGTCTCACACTAAGCCTGGATCTAGTCTTGCAGCCCATAATCCCCAATGATTCTCCTGTTTCTACCTCTCACAACACTGTGGCTACAGGGTCATGTGATCATAATTAGCTTTATTCATGGATGCTAGGATTGGAGCATAGGTACTCCAGCTCATGCAGCGAGTTTATCCATTAACCTATTTCTCTATCTTGGTATTTCAATATTGATCATTTCCTTTATTTATTTTTCTTTTTTTAATCCAACTGCTGCACTTATCTTTATCTTTATTCATCTATGTGTTCCCTAAAATACTTATTTATTTTTAATGTATATTCTCATTGAGGTTTTGTGCATTTTATACAATAAATCTTAACCGTATTTAGGCCTCTCTGCAACCTCTCTTTATCTTTGACAATGTTGGCAATCAAACACAAGACCTTCTTTTTGCTAGGCCAACACTCTGTTATTTTGGTACAAAAGTGGTCTGTAGTTTAAATTTTAGAAAATATTTTATTTATTTTTATTTTTTTGTATGAGTGTATTGCCTGAATACATGTAAGTGCACCTGTATTGACCAATGCCTGTGGAAGTCAGAAGATGGTATGGCACACATGCCTTGGAATTGGAGTTATAGACAGTTGTTAGCAACCATGTGTGTACTGGGAACTGAACTCAGGTCCTTTGAAATAGAAGGCGTTATTCTTAACTGCTCAGCCATCTTTCCAGACCCTGAATTCTCAATTTTTTAAAGGTGCCACCATACTTTTTTCCTGAATGAATGTACTTAGTTATAGGCTCATCAACAGTTTAAAAGGGTACTCTCTTTTTAAGTCCAACACAAACTTGCTATCGTTTGAATTTTTGAGAAAATTTTGTCACACAGGTACAGTTAACATTTCTCTGTAGATTTAATTCACAGTTCTCTGATGATTAATGATGCTCAGCACTTGTTCACATGTGTATTGGAATGTACATTAGTTTTAATGAAAAAGTGAAACAGACTTTTATAATTTAGAACATTCTCCTAGTCTTTTGGTGTAATTTTCAGTTTTTTTTCCTGTTTCCTTCTTCAGACAGCACTGATAGCAATCAATGGAAGGATCCAATTACTCTGTGGTTTCAGAGCTTGTGTTCCTGGGACTTACCAACTCCTGGCATATCCAGCTACTGCTCTTTGTGTTCTCCTCCATGCTTTATGTGGCAGGCATCACGGGAAACTCTCTCATTGTGTTCACAGTAGCCTCTGACCCTCACTTACACTCTCCTATGTACTTTTTGTTGGCCAACCTCTCTTTCATTGACTTAGGTGTTTCTTCTGTTACATCTCCGAAGATGATTTATGACCTGTTCAGAAAGCACAAAGTCATCTCCTTTAAAGGTTGTGTCACTCAGATCTTCTTCATTCACGTAATTGGTGCTGTGGAGATGGTGCTTCTCCTCGCTATGGCCTTCGACAGATATGTGGCCATATGTAAGCCTCTGCACTACCTGACCATTATGAGTCCAAGAATGTGCCTCTCCTTCTTAGTGGCTGCTTGGGTAATTGGCCTTATACATTCTTTAGTTCAACTAGCTTTTGTAGTAAACTTACCTTTCTGTGGACCAAATGTGCTTGACAGCTTCTACTGTGACCTTCCTCGGTTGATCAAACTTGCTTGCATAGACACTTACCCACTTGAATTCATGGTCACAGCCAACAGTGGATTCATCTCTGTAGGCTCCTTCTTCATACTGATCATTTCCTATATTGTCATCATAGTCAGTGTTCAGAAACACTCTTCAGGTGGTTCCTCCAAAGCTCTGTCCACACTTTCGGCTCACATTTCTGTGGTACTCATGTTCTTTGGTCCTTTGATATTCTTCTATACGTGGCCTTCTTCTTCCACACATCTGGATAAATTTCTGGCCTTATTTTATGCAGTTGTCACTCCTTTTCTGAATCCTGTGATCTACACATTGAGGAATCAAGAAATGAAGATGGCAATGAAGAGAGTGTGCAGACAGTGAGTTATGGAAAGAGTTCTTGAATAGAATTTGTGGATTGTCTTCATTGAAATACAGTCATGTTCACCAACTGAAAATTACTTCTTTGCCTATTTTGATATGCTTATCTGTTCATATGTATATGGCATTTTTTTCTTCTGCTTAGGTGGGAGGGATACTTTGTCCTGAAAACAGAGAATCGAGTGTTTTTGGAAAGAAAAAATTGTGATAATCCTGAACCTGTATTCCTAAGGAATGATATTTATGTGATGTAATTTAGCCTTTCAGATGAGGAAAGGTTGCATTAAGACTTTAGAACAGGGAAATTTTTCATTCTTTAAACACTTGTTTTACTCATGTGCAGGAATTTCTGGAATTACTCTCTTTTGTTCTTATAAAGGTTTAACTGAACTGAGTCATTTGTCCCCTGTTCTTTATATACATTTTTTTGGTTTTGCTGCTGTGGAAGGGAAGAAGTTCAAATATGGATAACACACACAGGGAATGCATCTTTTATGTGGACACTGTGAGAACCATTTTGGAATACTAACAAGGAATTAAGAAATCATTATAGTTTTTCCAGTTAGTATTACACTGCTTAATACCGTGGATCGTGTATTTATTTTTCCTTCTGATAGTTTCTTCTCTTTTCTCAGTATGTTTCTCTGTGAGAACTGGACTTCAGAAAAATTTGTGTGCTTTTAGAAGGAGAAATTGAAGCGACACTTATGTTTGATTTGTGAGTTGGCACACAGTAGTGAGGTCACACACGTGTTCCCAATATTCTGATGCATCCTCATGATACAGACTAATACTAGCTGTGATAGTTAATCCATGGCATCACTTAACTGTATCTGGGATTAATTGAAATAAGAGAGATCTTCTTGATGGGATCATCTGAAGCTGGAAGACACACCCTAAATGTGGGTATAAAAGGCCATGGCAGAGGAGCCATGGCAGAGGAGAGAGCTTGCTTTTTGCTGCTTGCCTTCTCTCTTTCTGGTTAGTTTGTCTTGTTGCTGTAGACTGAAGACTAGCTAATCTTTTGGAAGTCATCAGACCTTCACTGCCAGATTGGAACTACTGAGACATCCAGCCTCATGGACTGAGTGACTATAGGATTCTCAGTGTCTCCTATGTGGGGCAGCCATTATTGAACTACTTGGACTATCCTGTGAGCTAATCTGATAAGTCCCTTTATAGAACCTATAGAATGAATATCAGTTCTGTTTCTTTAGAGACCCCTGAATAATACACTGGTCTTTCAGTTTTTCTGCCCCTTTATATATCTTGCTATTCAGTGCCTCCAGGTCTTGAGTCAGGTGCAAGTGGTTTACTCTGATGAAAGGCACAAGATTCAGAGTTATCTTCATCAAAATTTGGAGTCCTGTCAGACACAGTATAAAGATCATCAGAGGTCTCTGCTTTGTGACATTGTCCTTTCCATAATGCTGGCTTCCCTGGCTTGAGGTGCAGCATGTGGTTCAGTGGTAACAAACTTGTCTGGTCTGCTTAATGGTTTCTTTCACTGTATGAAGTTTGCTCATATAAGTAATTGCTTACTGTATATCCTTATGGTGGTTCTACTTTACTTATCAATCTGTGAGTGATCAGACTCAATACACCTACCAGGCAGGTTATTTGTGGATTCATAGATTCATAGACTACTTCATCAACCTATGTTAACACAACATTGTAATTATATAAAGGACACGTTTTTTAGCACAGATAAAATGTAATAATAAGCCCCTTTGTCAAATATCAGGTGACTAAAATTGCAATTACTCATATTTGGGTCTTCAGTTTTGTTCCATTGGTCTATACGTCTATTTTTGTGCTGTTACCATGATGTTTTTATGGTTATAGCTCTGTCATATAGTTTACAATCTGTAGTAATCCCCCCAGCATTGCCCTTAGTGTTCAGGGTTGCTTTGGCAGTCTGAGAACTTTTGTGCTTCCATGTGGATCATGGGGATTTTGATTGGCATTGCAATGAATCTATAAATGGCTTTTGGTAGATGGTCATTTTCACAATAATAATTCTTCCAATTCATGAGCATGGGAGGTCCTTCTGGTGTCTTCCTCAATCTCAATCTTTAAAGATTTAAATTTTCATTGTACATGTCTTTAATGTTTTTGGTCAGGTTTATTCTGAGATTTTTTTAAGGAATATATTGTAAAAGGGAGTGTTTCCATGTACTCTTTTTCTGATTGCTTGTTATTGGTATATAGATAGGCTACAGACATTTGTAGATTCATTTTGTAACCTGCCACTTTACTGAATGTG
>NW_008333036.1:424046-426229 GCF_000622305.1 Nannospalax galili
TTTCCCTGGTGTCTGGGGCCCCAAGTCTAGGGATGGCACAGGTCCCAAACTAGGAGTAGCGAACAGCAGGGGAGATGGAAGGGTGAATGTGGCTTGGGGAGTCAAGGCGCAGAGGGGTGCGCTATAGACTTACCCCAAGAGGCCTGAGGATAGGGAAAGATTTAAAAAAATTAAAAATTAAATTATCGTATGACCCAGTTATACCATTCTTTAACATACAGCCATAGGACCCATACCCTGTAACAGAGATACTTGCTCATCCATGTTTATTAATGCTCTGTTTACAGTAACCATGAAGTAGAATAAGTCATTCATTGACTGACAAATAGATAATGAAAATGTGGTCCTCCTGCACAATGAAATTTTGTTCAGTGCTAAACAAAATTGTTTAGTGTTAAATTGTTCCCATTTATCACTGTGGAGGGGCAAGTTGAGATGCAAGAGAAACTGGGCCTATGACCATCTTTTAAACAATCACAGCTGATCTGCACTCTCCTTGTTTTCAATGTTAAACTCTCTCATACTCATTTCTTTGTCAGATTGCTCATTTTTCATATCTTTCTGGTCCACTTGTTTTCACTGTAAATCTCTGTAAGAGGCTTGATCATTTCTCTTGTCAAACAAAATAGAAAAATTTTAAACTTTTTTATTTATTACTATTTTTATTTTATGTGTATGCGTGTATTGCCTGCATGTAGGTAAGTGCACCTGTGTCATGCAATGCCCACGGAGGTCAGAAGAGGTTGTTGGATCCCCTGGGACTGGAGTTACAGACAGTTGTTAGCTGCCATATTAGTGTCAGGATTCCAACCCAGACCTTCTGCAAGAACAACCAGTGTTCTTAACCACTGAGCCATCTCTCCAGTCTGAAAATTAGTTTTTAATTGTGCCTCATTTAAGCTTTCAAGACATAATAAACATGAAGTCTTATTCTTTGCCAGAATATAATATGAATGGCCTCTACCCCAGTTCCAAAGAGTGTTCATATTACCCTCTTACACCTCATAAAATGAGTTTTCACTGTGCCCATTACTCTTGGCATTCTTCTCTTCTAATTCTTCACTAGAGTTGGCCATTAAGATCTGCTTACAGCATTATAAGACTTCTTTGGTCTACACTTCCAAACTATTCTATGTTCCTCTTGCAAACCAATTCCAAAAGCCTATGAACCACATAATCAGGTTTACCAGAGCAACAACCCCGCTCCTCATTACCAACTTTCTTTGTTAGTTACTTTTCTCTTTTTGGTGACAAAATATCTAACAAAATCAACTTAAAGGAGAAAGGACATTTTTGTCTCATGGTTTCAGGGTACAGTCCATAAAACAGGGAAGGCAAGGTGTTAGAAGAGTGAAACAGCTGATCACATTGCATCTATAGTCAGGAAGCAGAGAGAGATGAATGCTCATGTGTCACTTGCTTTCTTCTTCTCACTCAGTCCAGGGACCCTGCTCATGGGGCCTCATCCATGCTTGGAATGAGTTTTCATACTTTAATTAAATTCTCTTAATAGGAACTCAGCCATGCAAAGAAGGTTATCTCCTGGGTAATTCTAAATCTAGACAAGGTGAAAAGCAAGACTGACCATCAGGAAGAAGGCTTCCAGATCAGGTCCAGCTCCATTGCTCCAAGCCCTGTGTTCAAAGTATGTCCTCTGTTCATCAGTAGGGTCTTATCTTCAAGTTCTGGGAGGCAATCAAGGGTTGTGGTAATATCCTGGTAAACTTGGGGAGTCTCTTAGACAACTCTGACCTACAACTGGAAGGGAGGTTTCTCCTGTCTAGTACTGTGTTCCTTTTTATACAACCTTCAGGTATACACAAGAACTAGCTCCTCAGTTCTAGAGGATGCTATGTGAGCTACTAAAGGGAAAAAACATCAATCAGTGGTCCAGCCCAGCTCTAAAGCCTAATAACCACAATGACTGGTACAGCAAACTACATCTATTGGTGCAGTAGTGGTACTGTTTTCTAGGGGTAATCAACGGCTGTTTAATTAGACTTATAGCCATCTGAATGGGAAATAACTCAGGTGGCATTGTAAATATGGCTAAATACACATGACTGGAGAGGTCATAGAATCTAGAGAAAACATTATCTCTGACATAACTCCAGAAAAATGAAATTTCTTACTATATGCTCAATATGGATCTTTATATTTACAGATAAATGTACTGTAAATCA
>NW_008333036.1:430432-430950 GCF_000622305.1 Nannospalax galili
AAGGCAGAATTCTAATGTTAGCAATTTTTTTTGGTCTTTTTGAGACAGCGTCTCCCTGTAGCCCCAGCTCTACTAGAATTCACTATGTAGACCAGGCTGGCCTTGAAGTCACAGAGATCCACCTGCCTCTGCCTCTCGAGTGCTGGGATTAAAGGCATGTGCCACTATGCCTGGCTAATGTTTGAATTTTTAAAACTTTGGATATTCCTAATATGTTCTCTAATTTTTGTAGACAAGAAACGTTTCCTTTAAATTCAAAATAATGCAGCAATATCTCCAATGATTAGGGTAAGAAGTGATGTCTTTCACAGGTACGTATAAATACTCTTTTCTGACTGCTTTATGAGAGCAGCAGCATCAATTTGGATACATGGAATTGCCAAGTAAGTGCCAAATAAATAAAGAGCCTGGTACGGCACAATAGTGAGCCTGCATGCGATGGAAAAGAAGGAGAAATTAGACAAGGCAAGAGAAAAATGAGGTCTACAAATGGCAAATTGAAGCTAAAGAGGGAAAAG
>NW_008333037.1:0-1138 GCF_000622305.1 Nannospalax galili
AGAGGTCATGCACTACCAGCTTTTTACTGACCTAGCAAATCTTTCTATCCAGGAGGGAGCTTCCCTAAGCCAAGTAGTTTTTCCTTATATCAAAGTTTAGTCTCAATAGTTCCTTGTTCAGGATTAAAATCATAAACTCCTGTAAAAGGCAGCAGGGCATCTAGAGATTGCATGCTATATTTTCCTTTTAGGGGAAACCAAACCTCATTATTAATCACAAATGCAGGTCCAAACAACGTCATAGTTGTAGGATGAATTCGTCGATCTTTTTACTTTCATTTTGTTTCAATAACATAATTCTGCCAAAGGCAGACATAGTCCTGGTTTAGTTTCCCATTCCTTCATCAGAGTTGGTTATCAGAATGCTTAAAGAAGAGAAGGTTATACAAATTATAAAAACCAGGATTAATTGGGCAAGGGATATGCACCAAAAGAGTAGCAGTCATTGGCTTTTGGCTGGAACTTTGTCAAACAGCACTCTAGTCAAGAACCACGGAACTCTTGGAGCCACCATCTCCCCCTTTTTATTTTTTAATTTGAAGGTTTCAAACTGAAGAATAAGGACATGAATACCTTTTCCTAGTTGTCTGATGATGACTGGAAGGGAATAAACCAGAAGTAATATTAGAAACAAAACAATCCCTAAATTTATAAAAAATTACCAAACATTAGTATAGACACATAAGATCAAATGGCAGAGACAAATGAGTCTGAAGTTTCCTCCAAAGATGAAGTATCTATATGGGATTTACTGAGAGTTAGGATTTGGCTATGTAAGTTATGAATATCTAGTCCTATATCAGAATTATTCCATACCCCTTGTAGATGAAGCTTAACTCTATCCCATTCATGATCTGAGAAATTATACGGAAAAGGAGTAACACAAATCCATTTAAATGCTGTATGACATTGAACCTAAAGTCAAACATTAATATTATTTAATTGATTACCCATAAATAACACTGCCTCTTCTAGAGTGTTTAACCTTTCCTGAATTCCCTGATCAATATGTTCCTTAATCATCAATGCTACAGAAACATTTTGCAAAGTTGATTAACATGATATTCTGGATGAATTTCTTGTACAGCGCTGTGGTAGACAAGGCAAAGCTAGCTAATCCACCAATTAAAGCAGTTAT
>NW_008333038.1:0-403 GCF_000622305.1 Nannospalax galili
TTCTTGCTCCCAGCAGACATGGTCCTCAGAAATGCTTTAGGGGAGTGGGCAATGACTTGTATCAGACACACTCCCCTGGGGACCACCTCATATCCAGTCCTCTTTGTCCTTTGAGGGACCTTCGTCCCTTGGACAGGGGGCACAGAAAGTGAGGCTCCTACCACAGCTGCTGTGTCCCAGTCTCAAACACTGCATATCACTTCTTCTGCTCGTTTTCCATCAGGGTTTCCTAGTCAGTACGCCTGCAGGGTACCACGTTCTGCTCCTGCAGTTTAAGACTTTGGTTACCAGCTGTCCCCTAAACGCCATTAAACCCGCAGATTGAGTTGTGGTGTGGCTCTGTAACAGTGTACTTTCCTAGCATATCACAGGGCTGAATTTCATCGCCAGACACCAGAAATGG
>NW_008333038.1:638-735 GCF_000622305.1 Nannospalax galili
TAGATAGATAGATGGATAGATAGATAGATAGATAGATAGATGGATCGATGATGGATGGATGGATGGATTAATTGAAGGATAGGTAGATAGAAAGAAA
>NW_008333039.1:0-885 GCF_000622305.1 Nannospalax galili
TGTGTGTGTGTGTGTGTGTGTGTGTGTGTGTTTGGGAGTGTCACCTCACACGTGAAGATCAGAGGACAACTTGCAGGAGTCAGTTCTCTCCTTCCTCTGGGTGCTGGGCATTGAACTCAGGTCATCCAGCTTGGTGGTGGCAAGTAATTTTCTTAGGTATCAAACCAGGCTACCGGTTTTCTTAAGCTTTTTATGTCTGAAAATAAATTTTTCCTCTTCCATATCAAACCATTTTTCTCTGTTCTCTTGATATTCCCATCTTACAAATCTTTTTTAAAAAATATGTATTTAATAACCACATAATTAGAAGAAGCATTTCATTACAACAGCATTGACATATTCAATAACAATTTCCAGAGCTAAGATGCATGTCTTTCAAAATTGGCTGTAAATTTTTAGGTTTACACGTGAATTAATACAGTTATACACTATTGGACTCAGTATAAACCCTATAAGACATAAAATTGAATGAGATTTTAACCTTTAAAAAAATCTCCATTTCATTATTAAAATACACAGTTTCATAAAGAAAAATTCATTTTTAATGCAATTAACACTAAGATAAGATTAACACTAAGTAGAAATAAACTAATTAACACTAGTTAACACTAAGTAGAAACATGCATTTCTACTCTCTATATATCTGATTATTACTAGTCACGGTTACTTTCTGAGCTCCTTCGCATCTGAGCACAGATATAAAGTCATCAGGTAAATTTCAGTGGTAATGTTTTTCACATCTACTAATTATTGAGGAGCAAATTTTTATGCTTTGAAGAATTATTTAAATTTTTTTTTAAAATTTCATAACCACATGATTAGTAGCAGCATTTTGTTACAGCTTTAACATATTCAGTAACACACTCCAGAGCAAGGATACATCTC
>NW_008333040.1:0-463 GCF_000622305.1 Nannospalax galili
GCCTGAAAGAATACATGGCCACAAAACCAGCCCTTCAAAGAATACTTGAAGGAGTACAGACAGCAGAGAGAGAAACAACTACACCTTAGGGGAAACGAAAGAAAATAAATAAAGGTTAATCTAGGAAACACAAAATCAGACAGAGAACACAAACAGCAATCAAAATGATGGCAACCAATACACATCTTTCAACAATAACCTTAAATATCAACGGACTGAACTCCCCAGTCAGAAGGCACAGGCTAAGTGAATTGATTAAGAAACAAAATCTGGGGTTGGAGAGATGGCTCAGCAGTTAAGAGCATTGACTGCTCTTCCAGAGGACCTGGGTTTGATTCCTAGTACCCACATGGCAGCTACAAACTGCCTTTAACTCCAGTTGCAGAGGAATCCGAAGCTCTCTTCTGACCTCTGCAGCATTGCCCAACACTGGTGCACTCACATACAGGCAGGCAATACACTC
>NW_008333041.1:0-552 GCF_000622305.1 Nannospalax galili
CAAATGACATCATTGTTTAATAAATATTTGAGTAAGTACAGTTACACTTTACTATATATACACACTCATGTTTTTTCATTAGATTATAAGACATCCATAACTAAATTAATTCTAAAATGAGATTAAAGAAGATTTATGCTAATTGTAAAGCAAAGTTTTATGGCAGTTTGACAGTGCAGAAGCAGATGAGAAGTAAAGCCAGCAATCTTTTCCTTGTGATTATATCATGACCATATTTTCAAGAGTTGGGGTATATGTTTTTCTGTGATTGCAGAAGGTCAGAGTTAAAAAGGATGTTTATTTTTTTGGTGAATTTTCTTTTTTTTTTTTTTAATTTGACTTAATAAAAGTCAATTAGACTGCCGGGCATGGTGGCGCACACCTTTAATCCCAGCACTCTTCAACCTTAACATACTGCTCTCTTTATACACTCAGGGAAATTTACATGAGAGATCTAAGGAAACCTAAGTCTAAGAGTTCAATAAACTTGAGCCTGGTGTGGTGGCACACTCCTTTAACCCCAGCACTTGGGAGGCAGAGGCAGGCAGATCT
>NW_008333042.1:0-716 GCF_000622305.1 Nannospalax galili
CTTCTTTCCCTTTATGCCCTAGGTTCCTTGTATACCCTTCCCTCCCCCCTCACTTAAATTAATCCAATTTTTATCCATATCTCCCGTATTGAGGCCTGTTTCCTGCTGTTTTTCTCTTTCAGGTTATTTTCCTTTACCTCCCTGTTTCTTTTCCATTATCCTGGTTTCTGTAGTTATGTCTGGTTGCATAATTATTTATCAGAGTCTGGTTCTAGGATCCACATATGAGGGAGAACATATGTCAATTTTTTTTCTGAGTCTGTGTTACTTCACTTAGTATAACAGTTTCTAGTTCCATCCATTTACCTGCAAATTTCATGATTTCATCTTTCTTTACTGCTGAGTAAAACTCCATCGTATAAATGAACCACATTTTCATTATCCACTCATCCATTGAGGGGCACTTAGGTTGTTTACATCTCTTAGCTATTGTGAGAAGAGCAGCAATAAACATGGATGTACAAGTGTCTATGCGATAGGATGAGTTCTTTGGGCTAGTGGGGGGAGGGAGGCTATGGGAGGTTGCTACCTGAGAAGTGGGTCTATAAATAAATTAAAAAAAATTCTTCAAAGCATAAAAATGTGCTCCTTAATAATTAGTAGATGTGAAAAACATTACCACTGAAATCTACCTGATGACTTTAGATCCATGCTCAGATGCCAAGGAACTCAGAAAGTAACCGAATGTGACTAGTAATAATCTGATATATAGAGAT
>NW_008333042.1:1626-3110 GCF_000622305.1 Nannospalax galili
AAAAAAGATGAATAAATCTGGAAGAGAGAGAGAGAGAGAGAGAGAGAGAGAGAGAGAGAGAGAGAGAGACTGTGAATGATTCTTGAGCTGAGCTTAAGGTCAACCTGTATTGTTTAGTGATTTCTAAGCCAACCTGGATTAAAATGAAGCTCTATGTATATAAACTAAACCAACAAAAAATAACCAACCAAACAAAACCAATTCCAGGAAACAATCAACCAGCCAACCAATAATCCAAACATCCAAACAACCAATGAGCCAACCAAATACACAAACAAATTCTTGAGCTGAGCTTAAGGTCAACCTGTATTGTTTAGTGATTTCTAAGCCAACCTGGATTAAAATGAAGCTCTATGTATATAAACTAAACCAACAAAAAATAACCAACCAAACAAAACCAATTCCAGGAAACAATCAACCAGCCAACCAATAATCCAAACATCCAAACAACCAATGAGCCAACCAAATACACAAACAATCAAACAATAGAAACATAGAGCTGGAGAATAGGCTCAGCTGTCAAGAGCATTGGATGTTCTTGCAGAGGGCCAGGTTCAGTTCCCAGCACCCACGTGGCAGCTAACAACTGTTAACTCAAGGTCCAGGGGATCTCATACTTTCTTCTGACCTCCTTGGACACTGTATGCATGGGTGCACTTATATACACACAGAAAAAATACTCATACAGATAAAAATAAATAAGTTAAAAACAAACAAAAACATAGCAACATAAAAAAAAAAATACAGGAGGAAATTTTAGCTTCTGTCACCACAGATACAGTCAGCAGTTAGGAGAGATTAACACCTTGCTAAACATAAAATCTCACACTAAAGCCTTTCATCCTCTTTTCATCTGATTAGTCCTGACCAACAATAACAATGAAAATAAACATACTAAAGTCAGAAGTACCATTAAAAAGGCAGAGAAACATCATAACCAAAATAACCAAAATCACCTATGGGAAGGACATTGGATTCATCAGGTCATGAAGGAATTTGTAATAGCTCAGATATACTGTTGTAAAATGACCTCCTCCCCACTTTATGTATTAAAGCGTCAATTCCCAATGTGATGGTATTTGTTGGTAAGGCCTTTGAGAGGTAATTGGGTTTATAAGAGACCATGAGGGTATGACTGCCATGGGATTAATGTCCTTATAAGATGAGAAAGCAACAAGAATTTTCTTTTTGTTTGTCATATGAGGATACAGTGTGAAGGTAGCTATCTACTTAGTAGGAAGAGGGATCATACCAGGAACCGAAAGTTTAGAATAAAGAGTCTCTTAGCCAATCAAATATTGATATATTTTGTCTATTGTATGTCCTTGTCAGAAATACTCAAAACTTATAGCTCACATATTTAATGATGAGAAGCTTGATAAATTTTCCCTACTTTAGAGCAAAGAATAATGTTCCCTTTTACCATTATTTGACATTATAAAGAAGTCCTAGATAATGCAATATGACAAGAAAAACAAATAAAA
>NW_008333042.1:3288-17864 GCF_000622305.1 Nannospalax galili
ATAGAACTGGGGAAATTGGTAAGAAACCCCAACCTTAGCTGAGGAACTATTGGCAACTGATTACTGCTGGATGAGGGAAAATTGGTCTTCTTTGATATTAGATAGGTTGACCAGGCTTCAGTGGGTGGACTCACACCAAGGGATATTTGGGGATACAAATTTGACTCAATACACCTTAACATATATGACACAATGGGTAAAATCTGGCACGGGGGGCTGGAGGCTTTGGGAGAGGTGCAGATAGGGGAAGGGATCTAAATATGATAAAAATGTATTGTATTAAATGTACAAAAATTCAATAAAAATACTAACAAAAAATCCAGGCATACAGACAAATATTCCAGCATGGATATGGAAGGTGGACACAAAGCCTCACTCCTAACTGAGGGTTTATTCTTTAAGGCTTTGACACATGGTAGGTTAACCATGCTTCAGAGAATAGACCTACACCCAAGAGCCACAAAGGCTCTTGGGAGGATGGACCCACACCAAGAACACAAATTGGACTTGATGGGCTTAATATAAAAACAACTCATGAAGTTGGAGGGGGTAGGAAGGATCGCGGAGGAGATGGGAGAGGGAGTCTGAATATGATCAAAATACATTATACAAAATTCTTGAAGAATTAATAAATGTATTATTTTTAAAAAGGCCAGACATGGCTGTATATGCCTGTACCCTCATCATTAGTTTGTGTGTGTGTGTGGGGGGGTAAGGTGGCATGGAGATAGGCAGCTCTCAAGAGCTTGATACTGTCTTAAGCAACAAGGTAGAGGTCAACAGAGGACAACACTTAACATCCTGCTCTGGCTTCTGCATGTTTGTACAGGTACATGCACCCACACACATCCTTGCAACATACACACACACACAGACACATACACATGCATGTGCACACACATATGCACACACACAAACACACACCCACACCACAAAAAAAACAAAACAAAAACACAGGTACCCTAAATAAGCAGGTATGGTAAGATTACTGGATCCAAACTTAAAACACAGAAGTCAATAACTTTCCTATACATTTCCAACAGGCAGTTGAAATTCAAATTGATACTACCCAAAAGAATAGATACTTAGGCATGAATCTAATATAATGAAAACCTGAGGAAAACAATTAATGAAGATACGAATAAATATAAAAGATTTTATGTTACAATCAATATTGTTAAAATCCTAGTTTTTCTTAATTTAATCTGTACATTCAATAAAATCCCAACCAAAGTGCCAGAAAGTTATTTTCTATATATCAAAACCTAATCCTAAATTTTATGTGTAAAAGTTAAAAACCCAAGAGTAGTCAGGAGAGTACTGAAGAAGAAAAACTTGGAAAACTTAAACTGCTGAAACTACTTATAGATCATATAAAACTTCCTGTGCTCTAGGCAAGGAGGTAATGGCAAGAGAATGACCAATAAATCAGTGGAGTACACACAAATATAATCATCAGTTCTTTTAACTTATATATATATTTCTATATAAAATTCACTGAGTCCACTTAGTGATGCTCATGTATACTTGCACTTGGGATGCTCACTTGGGATTAGATAAGCTTTCAGGGGGCCAGTCCCTGGAGATAACTGATTTGCCCTCACTTAGTGTCCATTGGTTGCTTGTGGCTCTTCATCTTGAGGTGGGGCTTCATGAAATTTCCCCCATCCACCTTGCCATTACAACTGATTTTGTCATTATGAAAATCTTGTTAGACTACCATACTGTGGGGATTTCATATGTATAGTTTCACTATCATGTGTTAATGAGCATTAGGTTAGTTAACTGCATTAACTAGCAGCAGGTATCTTGTTTCTCTGCCTCTTACATTCTTTCTGTCCTTTCTTCACGATGTTCTCTGAGCCTTAGGTATTAGAGGTTGAATTGTAGATGTATCATGTAAGGCTGGACACCTCACAGTTACTTGTTCTCTGTATTTTGACCAGTTGTAGAATTTTGTAACAGTCTTCATATGTTGCAAAAAGAAGCTTCTTTGATGAGTGGTGAGAACATTTGTCTGTAAATATAAGGATACATATTTAGAAGACAGCAAGAAATTACTTTCATCTAGGGAAGTGGCAGATGTAGGTTCTTCTCTAGGATCTATGAGTTCTTCAACTATGTGTACTTGGCTATGTTTTCAGTACTTCTCGTTAATTCCCTCCTACTGAGTAGCTGTTGATTATCCCCAAGATAATAGTGCCACTATTGCACCAGTGGAGAGAATTTACTGACCTGGTCTTTGTTGTAGTTTGTCGGTAGGAACGTTGATTGGTCTTCTTCCTTGATAGCTTGAATAGTATCTCCTGATACCATGAGAGCCAGTCTTCAGGGAGGAGGCTTCCAGGTCAGTTCCAACTCAGCTGTTCCAAGTTCTGTGTCTGAAGTTTGTGGTGTATTCAGCAATAGGGCCTTACTTTCAAGTTCTGGGAAGCAATCAAAGGCTGTGGCAATAGCCTGTGTTATCTCTTGGACTACTCTGACTAACAACTCAAAGGGAAGTTTCCTTTATCAGCTCTTTGACAATGTAGTACAGACAATTCAATGGAGAAAGTTTAATATTCTAGTTTTCTTTCTTTTGCCTTGGTAAAACACTGACCACAGCAACTTAGGAAGGCGTTTGTTTGGCTTGTACTTCTGGGCCACAATCCACCACTGAGGGAAGTCAAGGCAGGAACTCAAGCAAGAACTTGAAGCAGAAACCATAGAGGAATGTTGCTTGCTGGCTTACTTTTTGGCTTACTCAAAGTCTCAAGCATAGCTGGCTTTCTTATACAATCCAGGACCACCTGTCAAGAAAATGATACCACACACACAATGGGGTGGGCCCTTCTATATCAGTTAAGATAATCAGATAAGCTCACAGACCAACCTGATAATGACAGTTTTTCAATTGAGATTCTATTTCTGGTGATTTGAGGCTATGCCACCTGGACAGTTAATACTAATTGAAACAGTCTCTATGGACACTGAAATTATGCCTTTCAAATAACACTAAATGGATAATAGACCCAAGGATGAGATGAAAAAACTCTAACAGTATCGGAATATAACACTGTTAAAAACATAAGTTCCTGGGGCTGGAGGAGATGGCTCAGTGGTTAAGAACACTGGCTATTCTTGCAGAAGACCCGGGTTTGAATCCCAGCACCCACACGGCATCTAACAACTGTCCGTAACTCCAGTTCCAGGGGATCCAACAGCTTCTTCTGTCCTCCGCAGGTATTGCATGACATGGGTGCACTTACCTACATGCAGGCAATACCTGTATACACATAAAATAAAAATAATAAATAAAATATTAAAAACTTAAGTGACCATAAGTTTGGCAATGAATTTAGAGATACAAACACATTCTTTGAAAAAATATTGTTCAGCAGAACTTCATAAAATAAAATAAATTCTATTCTATGGACTGATGTGATTTGATTGTGAAATGTCCCCCATAGGTTCATGTGTTTGAATACTTGGTCCCTAGCTGGTGGCATTGCTTGGAATTGTTGCAGAGCTTTTAGAAGGTGAGCCTTGCTGGAGGAAATATATCATTAGGAGTGGGCCTTGAAGTTTTATAGTCTTTTCCTACTTCTTACTACCTCTCTGCTTCCTCACCATCTGCCTTCCAGAGAGGATGCCAGATTCCCACCAGTCTGCACTGGACTCCTGAATACAGTCACCTGGAGACACGAATACCATCTTTGGCTTACCCTGTGTAGGATGCCATGAACTGGAGCAGCATCTGCAGCCCAAACTCTTAACAGAAGACCCAGAGATGAGAACAGCATTCACACTCATGAAGGTCTGCCCAGAGGTGTGACTAGCATGTTACTTGACCTTGAAAAGGAATGGCCAGGGATGTGACAGGCATCTGGAGCCTAAGAATAGCAAGAAACTCAAGACTGAAACTGCAAACAGGTCAAACTACACCAGCACTCTACATTCTCCACCCAGTCTTTCTCCCTCATAACTATTCCATCTTTATTTAACACCCAATGCCAGTTTAGCAGGCCAGCTCTGTTCTCTCTCTCTCTCTCTCTCTCTCTCTCTCTCTCTCCTTCTTAACCACTTTTCACCATTCTTTCCTTTGTTCATTTTCACGTCTCACAGAATATTAGGGTGGCCTAGTTTGTGGGATCTCTGTGTCCCAGGCCCCTGAGAGCTGGGGCTGTTCTGGTTACCATATTGCATCTCTTTCCTTCTCTCTCTTTTCAACCTTTGACCCAAACTTCCTCATCTCCCCCTATTTTCATACCATCTGCCCTTCTGCTTATTTTCCTTTCTCTCCTTTTCCCTCCACCAACCCACGATTAGTGGAGTTTTGCTCTGATTGGTTCCCTTCCACTCATATTCACAGTAGTTAATATTATCACTGCCTATTGTACACTGGGTGTTCCTTTACTTACCAGAATGACTGACACTAAAAGAGAGATTGTTTTTTGCTTGACTATTATTCTATTTTCAGGGCAAATCTACCTTTTGAAAGTGTTTAATACTTTTGGGAGAGTCTAGAGATAGAGCATGGTTCCCTGAACACATCTAGCCCAGGGCAGCCACACCTCTGCTTACTATAATCTAGTCCCACCTGAACACTGTGAACATTTCCTTTTTAAGTTTAAGGGTGATTTAAAAAAATCTAACTAACAAGCTGACCCAAAATGCTCAAGTCCCAGTAGAAAAGCACTAGAAACAAGAAACCACAGCAACATGACTCCTTTCAAAATTACTGATCCCAAAGCAGTGGCCTCCAATGGGAGTAGCTTAGATAAAATCCCAATGAATTCTAAAGAATGATTATAAACATGTTCAAAGAAATCAAAGAGAATGCAAATAACCCCGAGTGAATTCCAAGAGAACATAAACAAGTAGCTGAATAAAGTAAGGAACAATACAGAATATGAAAGCGGTATTGAACAAAGAGATGGAAATACTGAACAACAGGCTGCTCCCAGAAGACATGGGAAATTAAACAAAAATCGCTGTATCAGGCATTGAATACTTCTGTGAATTACTAGTTATGAAGGCCCAGAAGGTCTCCAAAACAACATAGGATATTGCCAAGGCTTTTGGTAGCCTATTGTAACTATGTGGTAAGACCCTATTGCTGAAAATATACACACTTTTGGTCTCAACATATAAAGAAATAAATATATCTACAGAAAATAAGATTCTATATCTAAGAGACCCCGAAGACTCCACCAGAAAACTCTGAGATCTGAGAAATATTTTTATCAAAGCAGCAGGATATTAAAAAGCCATCAGTGACTTCTTATATGCCAATACCAATCATGCTGAGAAATAAATATGAAAATCCCATTCACAATAACCTCTCCAAAATTGAAAATATGCTGGAATAAATCTAACCAAAGAAGTAAAAGATCTCTACAATGAAAACTTTCAAACAACAAAGAGAGAAATTGATGGAGATACTGCAAAAATGGAATGACCTCCCTTACTCAATGATTAGAAGTGATATTGTGAAATCGCTATCCTACTAAAGCAATCTACAGAATCAATGAAATCTCCATAAAAAATCCATTGTCAATCTTTACGGAAATAGAAAAACAGTTTTAAAAGTCATTTAGAAGTACAAAAACAGCCTGACAGCCAAAGTGATCTTAAGCCAAAGGAATAATGCTAAAGTTTCACCGTACCCGATTTCAAGTTGTCTTACAGCGGGTGTAGTAACAAAACCAACATGACACTGGCACAGAGAAAGATGTGGAGATCAGTGAAATATAAACACATGGAACTTCTGCCACCTGATATTTTATGAAGACGTAAGAAATACATAGCAGGGAAAAGGCAGCCTCTTCAATAAATGGTGCTGCGAAAACGATTATCCACATGTAGAAGAATGAAACCAGATCCCTATTCCTCACTTTGTAAAAAACATTAACTCCAAAAAGCCCAAAGACCTTAATGCAAGAGATCTGAAACTCTTTGAAGAAAAAGTTGATAAAACACTTCAAGATAGAAATATAAACAAGAACCGAATCAGACTCCAGGTGCTAAGGAAATAATTCTAACATGTGACAAATGCAATCTCATTGTTAGACCACAGATACTGCCTCATAGGTCTGGCCACACTCCCTGTACTTGTAGTCTCTCTGCCCCTGCACCTGCTGGGAGGAGCTCATGTGGCCTTTCACTGCTCTCACGAAACCCAAATTCTCCCATTCCCTTGGTCTCCCAGGAATCTGAGGCAATCTGACTGCTGGCAATAATACAAACCATTTGTTAGCTAAGTTTGTTGCTTCAGTCTATTAGATCCCTCTCTTCCCACGGAAACATTAAAGAACAGGCACCTCACTTTTTCTGGTGAGACTGAGTCTCTCTTGTGTTGGAACCCTACTATAATGTGCTGTCTGCCTGTTGTCTTAGCGACTCTCTTAATAAAGCGCTCATCTGAAGGACTCTGATCTGACATCTGATGTCTCTCTCTGGAAACTTCTCTCCTCCCCCTCCAAAATCCTAACACACATGAGACTTAAATCTTCTGTAAAGCAAAGAAAAACAGTTAATAAAATAAAGTTCCAGCCTACAGAATGGGATAAAATCTTTGCTAGCTGTAAATCTGAAAAAGAATTAATACCTAGAATATTCAAAGAACTAAACAGTCCAAATCTACAGAAAAGTCCTTTTCTCAAAAGATAAAATACAAATGATCAGTTTACATTTGAAAAAATGTTCAATATCACTAACAATCAGAAATTTAAGTTGAAATCACATTGAGACTACATCTTATTTTTTAATATTTTATTTTTTTTAGTTTATGTGTATGAGTGTATTGCCTGCATGTATGCAAGTGCACCCATGTTATGCAATGTCACAGAGGTCAGAAAAGGGCTTCAGATTACCCTGGAACTGGAGTTAAGAACGGTTCATAGCCACCATGTGTGTGCTGGGAATCGAACCCGGGTCCTCTGCAAGAGCAGTCAATGCTCTTAACCACTGAGCCATCTCTCCAGCCCTGGGACTACATCTTATTGAAGTCAGAATGACACTTAATTGAAAAACAAAGGTGCCAAGGATGTGGGCAAAAGGGAACCTGTATTCACTGCCGGTGGGAATGAAAACTCATCCAGCCAATATGGAAATAAATATGGCTATTTCCTCCTAAATTAAAAATAGATCTACCAAATGACCCAGCTATAATTCTTCTAGGCTGACTGAAAGGACTCCAAGTCAACATATCATATCAGTATTTATTCCATAACTATTCACAATAGCCAATTTATGCAACCAACTTAAATGCCCAATGATTAGAGGAATATGATATATTTATACAGAATGAAATTTTTGGCCATGAAGAATGAAGTCATATCATTTTCAAAAAATGATTTCAACAGGTAATAATCATATTAAGAAAAATGAGCCAATCTTTGAAAGAAAAATAGCACGTTTTCTCATTTTTGATTCTTAGATTTTTATATAGACACATAAAATCATGTGTGTGCATATATGACATGAAAATAGAAGCAAAACTGTCTAGGCCAGGGGAATAAAAGTGTTAATGGGAGGGGGAAGGACAGAAAACAAAGACTGGGATTTATGTGGGAGATATGCTCAGTTTACAATATATACTTGTATGAAAGCAAAAAACAAGAATTCAAAAAATAAAATATAGAAATATCTCTTAAAAGTAACCAAACAAATAAAAGATGAACAAATTAAAAAGAAATGGACACAGAGTCTAAACAGAAAATTCACTACTGAAGATATTCAAATGGCAGATGGACATGTTATAAATTCTCACCATCATATGTCATTTGGAATTTCAGTGCAAACAACAAGCTATCACTGCGTATCCATCACTGTAATGGTTGAAATACAAAGCTGACCTCAGAAAATACTGAAAAGCACAAGCGAGTGATTTGCATCCACTGCTGGTGGAAACACCAAACAGACAACCATTTAGATTGAAGACAATTTGACTAAAGACAAAGACACTTAGACAATTTATTTCAGAGATAGCTTAGTCTTGTTTGGTTAGTAGTCATGGCTCTTGGTATTTACCCAGATATTGATAATATATATCTTCTCAAACACCTGCACACAAATGTTTACAGTAGTTTAATGTATAATTGCAATAATTCTAAGCAATTAAAATACTTCTCAGCAGAAGAATGAATAAGCAAACTGGTACATTCATACAATATAATATTCAGTGATGAAAAGAAATGTATTATCAAATCAGGGTAAGACTTGGAGGAATCTTAATTACTATTAAATGAATGAAACAGCCTGAAACATTACATTTACTATAATTCCAATTTCTACGACATTATAGAAAAGGCAAACAATACAGGAAAATATCGGTGGCACCAGAGGTTGGGGCTAGGATTGGGGCAGATGAGATGAATGAGTAGATGAAGCACAGGGCACTGAAAATACGCCAGTACTCCATATGACACTCTGATGGTGAAAACATGGCATTTTGTATTATTTTCCAGAACACTACAATACGAAGAGTGACTCCAACTGTAAACTAGGAAGTTTAGGTCATAATAATGTATCAGTATTGTATCATCAATCGTAATAAATGAACCAGTCAGTACAGGATGTTAACAGGAAGGGAGAGTATGGGCTGGAACAAGCAGAAAGAGTATATCTTCTGCCCATTTTTTCCTATAAACATGGTACTGTCTTTGACATAAAGTCTATGAATTAAAAATACACTCGAAATATAATAAACAGATAAAAATAGCAATGATAACAAGAGACTAATTAAAAAACTTGAATTCTACAAATAATTGCTCATATATTTACTTTTAATTTCTACTTTTACAATTAAAGTTTTAGATCCTACTTTTACAGATTTTTACTTAAAGTGTGCATAAATCTGCATCAGTTCTATATCTCTGCACATATAAACTGAGCTGCAGCATATGTGTATATACCACAAAAATCTTGACTTTCCTTATAGCTTTGCTTTGTCATTAGAATGCATTCAGAAAATACTATTTTGAACATTTAGTGAATTACAGTTACTTAATGTTATTTGAACTTTATCACTTAAGTTTGAATATTTTTATCTGTGGGATGAGCTCTCCACAAGATAATGCTTAAGTTATTCCCAGCTAACTCTTAGAATTTCCGTGTCAACTAGACCATGCTCCAGTGTGCTATGATCACCAGAATTTCCACTTTTGTTTCTCACATGGAATACCAGTGCGGTGAGCTTTCATTTCCTGAACTCTTTGCTAAGATTATACTGAGTTTATTGGCTTCATCACTCATATATTCCCTAATACCATGGATGGTATGCTTTTGTGTAAGATTTATGCCTCCAATTAGATTATAAACTCTTTTATGGCAAAGCTTATATTATATGACTCTTTGCATTTCCATTTCTTAGCACTGCTCCTTGCAATAAATATGGGTTTAAAAGGGTCTGTTGACATTGATTCTAAGCCAGATTTTTGAATTTATTGGATGGATGCTATTCTGGATATTATCCTAAATGTGTATTTGTTGAATAGGTAGTGTCAGTAAACTTTGTAAGCTCCCTTAAGCACATCAAGTAAATATTTACATTCTAGACAACTGGCGTGCTTGTGGGAAGTCATATCTATTTAATAAAGCTGGAATTTCATTAGACATCCTTCTACTAGCTCTAGCCATAAAATTAACTTGAAACTAAAGAACAGGTATTCCTTGGAAACAGCCTGCCAAGTATGAAACAATCAAGTATTTGATACTCACAGAAATGCTGCTATAAGCACACTTTGCTACTTCTGTAGGCCATTATTATGTTTTAGAGATTTTACAACTTGAATTCTGCTTATAGAAGAATTTAAAAATGAGATGCATTGACATAACTATAATGAATGAAATGAGGCAAATGAAATGTGACTTGTCTTATTTCGGTGAAATATTTAAGCCTCTTGGAAATCTCAATTACAAAACTGCTTTCCTTTTGTAGTAGTTCAGAAATGGAAAAGAAAAAGGAATGAAAGAAAAACTGAATATTGGTGACTAGAAGATTCTACTGTGGGGAACGTCATCAAGGCACGTAGAAAAGCGTTGTGCGCTCAGAGGCTATGTACTTTTCTTTCCCCAGGGGCATCCTGTTGTCTCTTCAAACAGACCTGGCTGGCAGGTGCCCCTCTTTTCAGAAGCTGTCTGTAGTGAAGGAGCATATTTAGAGATGATATCCCAGTTTCCACATGGTCAACAGAGAGTTTATTAAAAAAAGAAAAAGAAGGGGTGTTGAGCTGTGGTGCGTGGTTGGAATTTGACAATGGCTCTTGTTCTCTTGATGACTATAAACTATTGTTTCTGGATCTCACTGATACCGATGCCAGGAAGCTCTTTAGACTTGGATTCCATCCACATCCCTGCTGGGTGGGAAAGCAGTTGCTGACTATCCTGGTCTGTCCTGGAAGCCTATAAAATTGGAGTTGTTCAGCCCCTCAGCTCAGTTAATGCTTCCATTTGTGCCTGAGGAAGTAACCAGGAGGGAAACCGACTTTCTAAACAGAGTTAAAGAGAAGAGGACAGCATTCTCAGCAGATGGCAGTTTGACTTATGGAAAAGTCAATTGCTTCCTTTCACGTCCTGCAGGCTTTGAGAGGAGTTAGGTGAGCAGCTTACAGAGTGGAAAAAATGCAACTGAGTGTAGAAAAAAGGAGGAGGAACTCCTGAGCCAAGTCAGATCAAAGAATGTTTGAGGATGATTTAGCATTTGGAACACGTCAAAAAGTGTGACATGAGCTATTCTTTCCACCTCTAGCCTCAAATGCACATCCAGTATTCTTGGATAAGCTTTCATATGCAAAGCAAAAATGAGAACCAGCTCTTCCATGAAAAGTCTTGTTATTCCTTGCCTTTCATGATGCTATGACCTGAAAGCACAGAAAGGAGAAAAATATGATGATGAAGACTTTTCTGTCTTTCTTTTTAAAGATCTTTAGTGGAACAGCAGTTCTCATTAGCCCTCTGACACTCATAGATTGAGATTGTTTAAAACTATGATTTCAAATGCTTATTCCTCTCTACTGAGCACATTTGCTGATTATCTGACTGTGGTTTGTAAATCTTTGAAAGAATGAGTGGACATGGTAAACAATGAATGAAGAAATACCTGATAAAATATCCTTCCCCTTCCCTTGACCTTAATATTATGAACTTGCAGAGGCTGACTAATAGGCAAGTAGGGAGAAAGAAAGTTTTGCTTGGTTACCTTTGAAGTTCACATGTAGGTTTCCATCACATTGAAAGTGACTGACAGTTGGGATGTGATATGCAAGTATTTTCTTTCTTTTCTAATACAGTTGAATGGCTGAGATATATTATTCTGCTCTGTGTTTTGACCTTGAAGAGAATAGGTTTAGTGTCCTTTAAACCTTGAGCAGAAGGAGAGTTTCAAACAAACCAAGTAAAACTGAGGAAATCATTTTGTTTTTGTGATTGAAGTTATTCACAGTAAAGTGGTGCTAATGTTTGAATGTATCTCAAAAGTTCACCTGTTATAAACTTAATACTCAATGGAACATTCCTGAAAGGTGCCTGTTAAGAGGTCGTTAGGTCATGAGTACTCTTTCCTCATAAATGGATCAGTCCTGCTAATGGAATTCTATCATTACTGCAAGTCTGGAAACATGAAGAAGTTCAGCTTTCTCCTCTTCTCTGTCATGCAAGACCTTTTCTGCCTTTTCTGCTTTATGAAATGAGATGAAACAGTAAGAAGGTCCTTACCAGCTGCAAGCTCCTTGACCTTGAACTTCCCAGCCTTCAGACATCTAAGAAATAAATCCCTCGTCTTTATAAGTTATCTATTCTCAAATAGTCTGTTGTGGCGTCACAAAATAGATTAAGACAAATGGGAAGAGACAACTGTGAACAGAAATAGAAATGTATTTGTGTCAATAATTTGGAGCTAATCGAATATAGTAACAAAAATAATATTGTAGTCAAATTATATTTTAAAGCTATTGAAGACAGAGATATTCAGATTTATTTGCATCAGGCTTTAAGGTTTATGCTTTACTCTGAGCCATTGATAAACTCACTCATAATGAATTTTCACTGACCAGTAGGTCACTTAAGCTTTTGATGATCTCACCCATAGTTTTGATGATAAAGGTGCACAGGTGGAACAAATCATTAGACCTCATAGATCTCGTTCTTCTTAAAGTGTCAAAGGTCACGTGTACGACCTGTGTCATGAAGCAGCCCACTGTGATCCTCCACTGTGATGATTAAGAGTGGAGATCTAAAAAGTTTGTGCATGTATATTAAATTTATTCAAACTTATCTCTTGAGGTAAGGTTAGTCTTTAGAATTATAGGGAACTTCTAATTAGGTTTCACATCGGAAAAATATAAGCAGACAACTTTTTATTTAAGCAAGAACTTTTCTAGATCACAATTTGGATTCAAGTGACATAAAAGATCCCCTGATTTCAATTAAAAAAAAAAAATTTAAACACACAAGCCGATGATGAAATACATTTACATTTATAAAGAGCCAGTCTCTCTTAAACTTCCTCTAAACTGATGGTAAAAGGCTTTTCATTTCTGGAATGTAACATTTGCTTGTTTATGAGGTAAGAATGTCTGGATGAAAAACACCAAAACTTGAACTTAATGAGTGTAATGACCACATTGACTTTTGCTTATAAATACTGAAGTAGGGACTGGAGAGATGGTTCAGCAGTTAAGAGCACTGGTTGTTCTTGCAGAGGACCCAGGTTTGGTTCCCAGACCTACATGGTGGCTAACAACTATCTGTAGCTCAAGCTCTGGGTTTCTGATGTCCTCTCTGGCCTCTGTGGGCACTTCATGCATATGATGCACTTACATACAGGTAAAAGCCTTGCATGAGCAAAACACTTATATACATTAAAAAATTCTAAGTAACTGGACCTTTGTTTCAAATGAGCATTGATGAATTTTACTGGGGAAATGACTAGATGTCTTACGTGTCTGGATTGAGGATCAGATATCCACCTCTAAGTCTCTTTATTTCCCCATCTATAAAGTGATGTTACTGATGATAATAGATTCTGAGAAGATGGTGGCAGGCTATACTAGTTAATTTTCTCAGTATCGTGATGAAATAACTGACATAAATTTAAAGGAAGAAAAATTTACTTTGGCTCACAGTTCCAGGGGACTAAGTCTGTGGTGACTTGGCCCTAGGCACTTGGGCAGAACAGAACAAGTTCCACCTTCTGTAGTTACATTACCTTCCAGCAATGTATTCCAACTTTGAATCCTTCAATAGAATAAGCCATACACTAGATGTAACTCTCTATGTAATTCTCATAGACATTCCCAGATATGCATTGCTAATTCCTAGATGTTCATTAATCTTATCAAGTTGACAACTGAGGTATGCATTGCTAATTCCTAGATGTTCATTAATCTTATCAAGTTGACAACCAAGAATGCCATAATATACAGGAAGCACTGTGTATTATCTATCTCTCTCCCAGGTAGATATTGCACTGTGGGACTTTGATATGGTTATTGAGAAACTGTGAGCTCTGATGAAGCTGTCAACTTCCAAGAGAAGGCATATACACTAAAGTACAGTAAAGAGCTTTTCTCAGTTATAGCGCTTAGCTCATCAGTGGGTTCCTCTACCCCCATCCCAGGCCTATGACTGAGAGCACTGCACATGCTCCTGGAATAGTTTATAGGCACCCAAAAGCAGTTCAGGTGGAATCAACACCCTGCCTCTCATTCCAGGAAATAATCTAGAACATGTTTGAATGGAAAATGATCACAAAAGTGGAATCACTAAGAGGTTGCTAAGGGAAGAGCGACTCATTCTATTGTGTGAAGTGGGTTGTATGTGCATCTTAGTGCTTCTGAGGGTCCTACATCAATAGGTATATTGTTAGAGGAATGTGTGCATAGCCCTAGCTAAGTGGAGTCTCAGGTTGCTATTCTGTTGCTCAGCTTGCCTGCCTCAGCTTCCCTACTACCATCATTTTCATTATGCCCTCCTGGTCTCCCTTGACTTGTAAGGTTTCTTCTGAGAAACCTGCTCATAAGCGTATTGTGTTCCCTTGGATGTAATACAATTCTTATCTCCTGCTGAATTTAGTATTCTTTCATCTTTACTTTAAAAACATTTATTCCTTTAATGTTGTCATTTCCCAAACTTGGGAACATTTTAGTCATTATTTTCTTAAGCATTTTTCCCCCTTCTCTCCTCCTTAGGAAACTTCTATTATATGAAACCCAAGTATCAAGTATCTGAATGACAGCCTATAAGTCCTACAGGCCTTTTAAATTTCTCTTTATTCTCCTTTCTTTTAACTCTTCTGAATAGCTTTATACATCCTCAAGTTTATTCATCCTACTGCTTGATGAAGTCTTCCATTGAGACTTTCAATGGAATAGTTCAATTTTTTACAGAATTTGTATGATTTTCATACAGTATACTTTGATGGTATTTAGACCCCCCCTCCCCTATCTCCACCTCCCCATACTACTCCCCATACAATTTAATGTACCCTAGATATAATAATACCTAGATATAATAGTATATATACTATTATATCTATCATCTATCTATCATCTATCTATCTATCATCTATCTATCTATCATCTATCTATCTATCT
>NW_008333042.1:18373-30101 GCF_000622305.1 Nannospalax galili
TATCTATCATCTATCTATCTATCTATCTATCTATCTATCTATCTATCTATCATCTATCTATCATCTATCATCTATCATCTATCTATATCATCTATCTATCATCATCATCTGTCTATAATAAGGCCAACAGTGTCTAATTTGTGTCCCCAAATCTCAAATGTCCTTCAGTGTGGGTCCATCCACTGGAACCTAGTTAATCTACTGAGAGTCACATACTTGAAAGAAATGATCTCTTTCCTTTACAACAGCCATCTGTTGACATAATTTCCTTAGGTAGGATTGGAGTGTCTTACCCACTTCCTAATGTCTATGCTGGAATTTTTTTTTCTGTGGTTTAAATCTTCATGAGACTTGTGTATGCTGTCACCATTGCAGTGAGTTCATATGTGTAACTGACCATCTGTCTGGAAATCTGTTTCCTTATAGCCATCTACCACCTCTGGCTCTTACAGTCTCTACACCTCTTCTTCTGCGATGATCTTTGGGGGAGCAGAATTTTTGACATAGGTGTCCTATTCATGGTCAAAGCCCTCTGCAGCCTCTAGTTCCCTGCACATTGCCTAGTTGTGGGTTTCTGTGTTAACCACCATCTGTTGTATAAGAAAATGTCCCTGGTGAGAGTTAAGAGATGCATTAATCTGTGGGTATAACAATAAATCATTAAGAGGCAGTTTAATATGATAACTATTTAGAATACTAGTATTAGGTTCTTCTCTATGTCCTGTGACTGTTTAGTGTCAGTTCCTAAACCTGATATCAATGTCAGGTTTGGACTCCATCCTAGGAAGCTGACTGTATTAACTGCTTTTCTATCGCTGTGATAGAAACACCACGACCAAGGGAAATTAAAAAAGGAAGAGTTTATTTAGCTTACAGTTCCAAAGGGGCAAGTGGAGGCATGGTGGCAGGTGACCGGAGGAGGAGTAAAAGTTAAGTACTCACATCTTTAAAGCAGGCACAGGAAGCAGAGTGATTGGAGATCCAGCAAGGCTTAGGAACTCTCTAAGCCTTCCCCCAGTGATGTGCTTCCTTCAACAAGGCCACACCTTTGTTTGTTTTTGTTTTTATTTTTGTTTTCAATTTTTTAAACTTTTTTTGTTGTTGTTGATTTTTTTGTGTGTATATCACACAGAACATCCCAAACAATCTTATTCGTCTATATACCTACTTCCCAGATGGTACCCTCCCATAGCCCCCTCCCCACTAGAGCCCTTTTACTCTGTTTTCCCTGCTACTGTCTGCTGTGTTGTTGGCACCCCAGCCGTTCCCCAGTACTTGTCCATCTGGTGAATCTAGTCAGCCTATTTAGAGGTCTTTGTTTAAAAGGAAGGTCAGCTGTTCCTTATCTAGCAGCAATCAGTCGTCACTATTCCTTTAGATAAGATTGGGGTCTGTTGTTCATTTTCCCAGTTTTATGCTGGGTTACTATCTGGGAGTCTCTTGGGTCACCCTGGCCAACAACTCAAAAGAAGGTATCTCCTATCTGGCATTGTTTCTTGTTATGTAACCTTTAGCTAAATATATGGACTCTAAAAAAATATATTGGCCCCTTTAATCTTTGGTTATACTTTCCTTTTTGGGTGTTTGAGGCCATAGAGTTGGCCCAAATAAACCAGTTTATTTTTACTTTTAAGGCTGTTTGAGGATCTGTTCCTCAGGGGTCATATGAGCTTGGGAGGAGCCCCTGTTTCTAAGACCTCCCAAAACACCACCGCCAACTGGGGACAAAATGTCCGAATACTTGGACATAATGTCCCAAAGAGGGACATTCTCATTCAAATCATCACATTCTACTCTCTGGCCCCCATAGGCTCATGACCATATAAAATTCAAAATGCATTTAGTTCAATCTTAAGAGTTCCCATAGTCTTTACTAGTCTCAATACTATTCAAAAGTCCACAGTCCAATGTCTATTCTGAGACTCAGGGTAATCTCTTAAATGTAGGTCCCTGTAAAATCAAAAGGAAAATTACATACTTCCAACATACAGTGGAACCAAATACACATTCCTATTCCAAAAGGGAAGAATAGAGACATAGTGAGTTAAGACTGGACCAAAACAAGACCGAAACCATCAGGACAAACACCAAATCCAGTAGCTCCACATTCAACTTCTAGGATTTTACTTCCAAAGGGCTTAGATGGCTCAGCTGCTCCAGCTTTGCTTTGTGCAACATACATCTCTCTCTTGGGCTGGCACTACTACCTGTATGCAGCTCTCCTTGGCAGATGTCTCACAGCTCTGGCATCATGTACATCTTTTTGGGGTTTCTTCTGCCAGTAAGACTTCACCTTCACAGTCTCATGCAATGACTTGCCAAGGCCTTCTTTATGTCAGGGCCCTGCTGCATGCTGCCTGGCTCGCTGACACTGAGAAGGAAAAATCAGTGAGCCCTTCACTCATGTCTTTCATGCCTCCAAAGCCAGCATCAGGTGAATGACACTGCCAAGTTTGACTGCAAGTCTGGGATGCACCCTGGCCAGCTTCATCCACTTTTGAAGTTTTTCTCTGCTGTGTTTTTCTAGGAGCAGAAAATCTCAGCATTTTCTTTTCACAACTTGGAGGCTTAGCTGGGTGTGGTCTTGCCCTGGATGCACTTTTGCCATTGTTTGTGCAAATCTCTCGGCATTTCTTTAATCACTTTAATCTCCTTATCAAGGGGACCCTCTCCTTTAGCACATGCCTAGGCTCATTAATCATCCTGGTGCTCTTTTTCAATCCAAACTGTATATTCTGCATTTCTTTCTGCCCCATTTGCTCTTTTTCATGGTAGATCTGCGTATATTCACTATTAATAGCCACACCACCATTTGTACATTAGGCTGCCTTTAAATATTCTAGGCCAAAGAAATTAGTCCATTGCTTTTCAACTTAGTTTCAGGCAAGCTTTTTGGCTGTGGGTAGACTCCAGCCAGACTCTTTGTCAAAATATCCCAAATGCTGCTTAAGTTTTCATTTCTCTCAGGAATTACGTTGTTCTCAGCACTACTTTCTTCCAGGTGCCTACTAGAATGGCCTGTTAAGCTCTGCTTATAATAATCAACCACTTTTCTAGCCCAAACTTCTAAAGTCTTCCACATTCCTCCAAAAACCCACATGGTCAGGTTCTTCACAAGCAACACCTCACTTCTGGTACCAATTACTGTATTAGTTACTTATCTGTTACTGTGATAGAAAAATTATGACCAAGGGAACTTATAAAAGGAAGAGCTCATTTAGCTTATAGTTCCAAAGAAGCAAGAGTCCATCATGGCAGGGAGCCATTGTGGCAGAGGTGGTTGGAGTAGGAGCAGAAGCTAAGCCCTCACAACTTTAAGCAGGCACAGGAAGCATAGTAACTCTGTATTCAGCAAGGCGTAAGATCTCTCTAAGCCCACCCCCACTGCCATGCTTCCTCCAACATGGCCACACTTTCCAAGACCTCCCAAAACAACACTACCAACTGGGGATAAAATGTCTGAATACTTGGAGCCTATCAAGAACATTCTCATTCAATCCATCACATGCACCTTAAATCCAAGTAAAGAGTGGTTGGTTACTCACATAATATTTGTGCCACTATTGTACCAGTGGGCATATCATGCCAGGCCAGTTGTTACTGTAGTTCAATGGATTCACAGCTGTGTAAGGTTCCAGCATTATGAAAGCTAGCCAGTAGAGATGATGCTCTGAAGCCAGCACCAGCTTGATTTCTCTTATTTGTTCTACAGCTCATGTATGTAGTGTCTTCAACAATAGGGCCTTACCAACATGTTCTAGTAAGTAACCAAGAGCAAGCACAATGGCCAGTATTGTTTGAGGGTCTTTGGCAGCCCTGGTTAATAGTTTCTGCAAATAAGGCTCTATTTCTGGCATTGAAGACTTCTTTTTTCATCAACCTATAATTAATTTTCCATGTGATAAATTGTAGACTGTGGAGACTACTTAACAGGAAGATGAGACTAGCACTTGGTTAAAGTGAAATGACTACCCTAGACTGACACAAGATTTCTCCATCCTATATTAACAATATTTCTTACACTAGTTATTCTGTCAGTCCTGTTTAACTTAAGTAAAGGAACCAGAATGGATTGTCACCTCCCTTCACACTGAACCGTCAATCGTGATAAAACCAAAAGTAAAGACCATAACCAATAACCCCTATATGCTTTGATACAATAGCGTAAACCTTTATAAAATAAAAACAAGAAGAAATACTTATTGTTTTTACTTTATTTTTTTCTCCAATGTAAGGTTTTGGTATCTTTGTTAAAAACCAGGAGGATGTATATATGTAGACTTATATCTGGATCCTCAATTTTATTCCACTGATAAGTGTGTCTGTTTCTGTGACAGTAGCATGCTATTTTTATTATTGTGGCTATATAGTATAATCTAAAATTAGGTATGGTGATACTTCTAGCAGTGGTTTTCATCTGTTTGCTTGTTTAGGATCGTTTAGTTTTTTTCTGGGTCTTTTGTGCTTCCATATGAATTTTAAAATAGTTTTTCAGTTTCTATGAAGAATTTTGTTGAAGTTTAGATGGAGTTACATTGAATTTGTACATTGATTTTGGTAGAAATAATCCTACTGATCATGAGCATGATCATCTTCTTCCATTTCTTTTTTCAGAAAACACTTCTTTAATGAAACTTCTTCAGTATGTGGTTGAATGTAATATATCCAAAAATAATTATTAAAAGTGAAACATGAACAGTGTTCTTAAGAAAAAATAGAGAACTATTTGAACTAAGTGTGTTTTTACCTTTTATGAGGAAAATATTGCAATGATTATGTATACTGAAAATTAACTGCACTTAAATATAACAGAGTAAATTTTATTATTGTCAATTCACACTTAAATATTGACTTGTTATTTGTCAAATTTAACATCGTATAATTTTTATTCAAATAACTTAAAACGTTGAGGTATGAACATTATGTATTATGATATAGCAAAAAATTAAACATATCTCTATAGTCTAATAAAATCTATTTTTGTAAAGACTAATAGAACTTAGGGAATGACAAATTTAGCATTAGTAGTTAAGATAAATAACATTAAATTTGGCTTTGAACTGTTTTATATTAAAATGATCTAGCTCATTTCGCCTCTAAGAAGTCAATAATTCTAGATAATACTGTTTCAGATAAGGAAGAGATTTTTTAAAAAATATTTATTTATTTTTATTTTATGTGTATAAGTGTATTGCCTGCATGTGTGTAAGTGCACCCATGTTGTGCAGTGCCTGTGGAGGAAAGAAGAGGGTGTCAGATCCCCTGGAACTGGAGTTATGGGTGGTTGTTAGCCTCCATGTGGGTGCTGAGACTCAAACCCCAGTCTTCTGTAAGAACAACCAGGCTCTTAACCAATAGGCAATCTTTCCAGCCCCAAGGCAGTGTGTTTTCATTTTAAATTACCTTGAATTTTGATTTTCTTTTGGGCATTGCTATGTTAAGCTAACACTTCTTGCCAGTTTAGCCACCTGACAGCTCAACAAGAATATATATTCCAGTGATGAGATACCACCTGATATATCAGTGGTTTTCAGTGCTTGGCAGGGAGACAAGTGTTTTGGATTATTGCCCACTGAAACTCAGATTGTTCCTCACTGATATGCACCAGAGCACACACAGCTTACCTTCTGAGGGAGGTGTACTGTGAGTTCAATGTACCCACTCCCTCTTCCCTTCATTTCCTATCATCACAAGTTTGCCATAATGATTGATATTGAGCATCCTAAAGGATGTGGGCAGGAGCCAGAGATAAGCTTTAATTGAACATCTGGTACATGCAGATAGTGTTTGTTAATGTCGATTTTTTTTATTGCTAACACATTAAACAGTAGCCAACATATTACTTATGCCAATACCAGAGCATTGATACAAGACCTGTTTTACTAATAGAATTCATAATCTCCTATTTAAATATATATTGAATTTATGTAAATTGGCTTTATGGTAGTAAATGTAAATATAAGGAATAAGGTTTGCACAGACCATTCTTCAGCATGAAGTAAGCATTATGTGGGGGTGAGAGTCCTAGCTGTATTTAGGATTATGCCCCAATGCAGAGGCTAAACATAAATGACAGGGATAACTTTGAGTTTTGCTTTAATAGTTTCTTCTCATTAGTTAAATTATGAAAATGAATAACAATGAGAGGATATCTTTCCTTAGTGGAGGGGCACTTCTGTGGAGAGACATTTGTGTTCCCTAGGTCCTTTACTGAGAAGTTCAACTAAGCCAGTTTGAAGACTACTAAGGAAAATGACTGCCTAGTAGAAGAGATTGGAAGTCCAAATTATCAGCATGCTTTTATTCTTGAAAAGTATTTGGTGGAAAACTTTATGGTCTCCTACAACTTGGAAGAACAGGGTAACGGAGAGGTGAGGGTTGCTAAAATTTGGTCTGAAAGTAGCTGAGTTCCTTTGCTGGACTATATTATTTTGAAAACTAGCATGCTTTTTTTAAAAATACCATCTTAAAAATTTAAAGTTCATGTTGTTTTCTCCAAGCCAACAAAAATAATTATGCCTTTTAAACCTATCTCCATTTTTTTCTTACTGTTTTGAATAAAGCCTACCTCCGTGCTATTAATAATTATAAAAGAAGTATTGAATATCTGTGGTTAAAAGAAAAACATGTTTTACCCATGTATATTTGTACTCCCAGAGAAGAACACTTGCTTTTTAAAAAACATTTGTTTTTGTTTTATGTGTATGAGTATATTGCCTGCATGTATGTAAGTGCACCTGTGTCATGCAATGCTGCAGAGGTCAGAAGAGGGCTTCGGATTCCCCTGGAACTGGAGTTAAGGACAGTTCGTAGCCACCATGTGGGTGCTGGGAATCGAACCTGGGCCCTTTGCAAGAGCAGTCAGTGCTCTTAACTGCTGAGCCATTTCTCCAGACCCAGAACACTTTCTTTTAAAAAATATTTTACTTATTTTTTTAATTTTAAGTGTAGGAGTGTATTGCCTACATGTAAGTGCACCTATGTTGTGCAATGCCCACAGAGGTCAGAAGAGGGCATTCGATTCTCTGGACCTGGAGTTACAGATGGTTGTTAGCTGCCATGTGGGTGCTGGGATTAGAACTTGGGACTTCTGCAAGAGCAGTTAGTGCTCCCAACTGCTGAACCATCTCTCCAACCCCTGCCATTCTTTTTTTTTCTCACAGTACTGCACCAAGAAATTTCCCATGGTATTTTTAAAAATCATATTAGCTATTATGAGACTGACACACTGCCTACTGCACTAAGGAGATGCCTAACAATCAAATATTATATACCTATTTACTTATATTTTTATCTATATTCTAAGGTGTGGTTATTATTTTATACTATGCTGTTCAAGTTTGCTTTATAATTTTGCTATTTTTGCCATTGTTTTAATTTTTCTTAATGTAGCCATTTGAGTGTTATTGTTTCATGTAATCTTATAGTTATTTTCAAGCATAAAATAGTTAAAGTAGCCAGGCGTGGTGGCACATGCCTTTAGTCCAAGCACTTGGGAGGCAGAGGCAGGTGGATCTCTGTGAGTTCAAGGCCAGTCTGGTCTACATAGTGAGTTCCAGGACAGCTGGAGCTACAGGGAGACCCTGTCTCAAAAAGCCTAAAAAAAAAAAAAAAAAAAAAAAGTTAAAGTAGCTGGGTGTGTGTGGTGCACATGCCTTTGATCCCAGCACTCAGGATGCAGAGGTAGGTGGGTCACTGTGAGATACCACCCTGGGATGGTCTACATAGCAAGTTCTAGGCTAGCTGGGGCTACATAGTGAGAGACCATGATTCAACAAAACAAAATAAAACAGAAAGGTAAGGCAAAATTTAAACTATGTCTCTCCTCTTTCTTGAAGTTTGGCTTTTGAAAAAATTCATTTTAACAGAGGCTATATTATGTAGCTCTCCACAGTCCCTTTAAGTGCTGTATTAACCATATCTTGTCTTTAGGATTCCCTAGAACAACCTCTTAGATGTGGAATTAGAGTGAGGCTACATAATACCATTACTTTTCACTGAATAAGAACAGCAGAGTCTGCAGAGTGTGGGTCCTTGGACAGGATAGCCAATGTTGAACTTTACTCAGCCAGGTTTCAGTGACAATAGTGGAAGAGGGATGGAGAGATTGTAAGGGTCAGGAGAGGACATGTACAATCACATGGAAATAGGGTCTCAGAGGCTCCTGGGACCTTGCTCATATGAACTCATAGCAATGGTGACAGCATGCACAGGTCCCATGCAAACTTAAGCAGACAAGCCCCATCATAGAACCAGGAAAATGGGCAGTTGGCCCCAACCTTAGCCAAAGAACTACTGGACAGCGGATTACTGCTGGGTAAGAAAGAGCTGATCTTTAAGGGAGTGACTCTAGATAGGCTGACTAGACTCCAGTGTATGAGCTTGCATGGAGGGACATCAAGGGACACTAACTTGACTTGATAGATAGGCCTTAACATAAATGGCAGAATGCATCAAATCCAGGGGTCTTGGAGAGTGGTTATGGGAGAGTGCTGATGGGGGAGGGAGTATAAAGATGTTGTGCATGAAATACATAAAAATACAGGAAAAAGTATATAAAAAGAATAGTCTTTATATAGACTGTGCCACTACACATATTGGTTGGCTATAATATGACTTATTCTGCTGTTGAGGAGAGATCTGGAATTTTCTGGTTCTAAAAATGTATGAGGGTCAAAGCTGATTCTTATGAACTATGCAGGGTTAGTCATTAACTAGCAAGTTGACAAGTGTTTTAAAGAGCTACGTAAATGTTAAGAAAATGGGCAGCCAAAAATTGTTGTCTTTATTTAATCAGAAAAATGATCTATATTGCAAAGACACTGACTTTATGTGGTATAATTTGAGGCTGACATCTGGAGCTGCACTGCACAGACCAAAGGCCTATGGTTTGACTTGGTGATTGACACACTCCTTCAGGACAAGAGTCACACAGCCTCTGCTCACAGCTGCTGGCAGTACTGATCATTTCTAGCTCAGCAGTGCAGTCTAAATTGCCTGCTTCATACTGCTAGTGTCACCATGGGAACTGTTCTCACAGACCCACTGAGGACCTGGGGGACTTTTCCTAGTGACTAAGATCTCTCTTCTGATGTTTTCTTAGATGGAATTTGAAGTAGAAAATTCCTCAAAAACAAGTGAAGTAAGTCTGTTTTAGTTTCTTTTCTAGTTGCTGTGATAAAATACTCTGACACAAACAACTTAAGGGAACAAAGGTTCAATCTATTATGGCAAGGAAATCACAGTGGTAGGAGCTTAAAGCAGCTATGCCCACAGACAAAAGAGAGAAATGAATTAATGCATATGTGCTGGTGCTCAGCTTGCTCTCTTAATTTTATACAGTCCAGAATCCCCTGATCAGGGAATGATCATGCCCACAATTAACATGGGTCTTCCCTTATCAGCTAACATAATTAAGACAATCCCTCATAGACATTCTCAGAGGTTAACCTTAATCTTGACAAGTTGACAGGTGCGCCCAGAGGCCGGCATCCTAGAGGTCAATTTGACAGTTAATATTGATAATGACTAGATTTGGTGGGTTCTTTTTCTACATCAGTTAAAGAATTAAAAGATAAGAAAAATGCTTAGGGCAGAACAAAGTCAAAGTTTATTTTCAAGCCTTTATAGAATCTTAAATTAAATGGGACACTCAGATCTGGGTGTCAGTATGTTTAAAGGTTTGAGGTTATCTTGGGTTTAGGTTGTCCCACCTGGTTGCCTCTCCCTGCTTGCTTTTTTCTATTGGCCTAGAGGTATCCATGCACTCCTTCTATAGTGGGGATTTGGTATCTTTTTCTGTTCACAAGCAAAGAAATAATTGCAACAACCACTCTGCCTTGATGTATGAGAAGCAGCTATAATGCCTTAATGCATGGGTAATTGTTGATTGGTGGGGTAAGAGTGGGCACACTAACCTCCTCTGCTCTTTCTTGTAACAAGAACAGAGAGACCCACTGCATGTGAGAATAGATAGCCTACATTTCAGAGAAATGGAGACTTATTGCGAGGGATGAAAATCCACAAAGAAATTGAAACTTGCTGTCTATTGTTGGGGCAAAAAGCCATAAAAACTCAAACTGGGGTAATTATGTCCCCCTTTCCCCTAGTCTAAGGGCCCATAGCCTCATAACCACCATAAATTCAATGTCTGATATGTACTATCCCATGTATTAACCATAGTGTTTGAAGTCTATAACACAGAGACAACCTAAAAATCCAACTCGAACCTCCTAAAGTTCTTTCAGATTTCAAAAATATGTGGAGAGTAGAAAATGAATTTCTTTACTGTTACATATTTATGTCCCTTTTCAGTTCAAATATATTATTAAAAACTTAGGGTACCCATTGAAATCAGGAACCAGACAAGGCTGTCCACTATCCCCACTTCTCTTTAATGTAGTACTTGAAAATCTTACGAGAGCAATAAGAAAAGAGAAGGAAATTAAAGGAGTAATAATTGGAAAAGAAGAGCTCAAATTATCCCTTTTTGCAGATGATACGATATTATATCTAAGGGGTACCAAAAATTCCACCTGAAAACTCCTAGAAATTATTAACATTCAGGAAAGTGGCAGGTTACAAAATTAACCTACAAAAGTCTATAGCCTTTCTATATACCAATAACAAGCAATCAGAGAAAGAGCACATGGAAACATTCCCATTCACAATAGCTGCAAAAAAAAAAAATATATATCTCGGGAATAAACTTGACCAAAGACATTAAAGAGCTCTACAATAAAAACTTTAAATCTTTAAAGAAAGAAATTGAGGAAGACATCAGAAGAAGGAAAGACCTCCCATGCTCATGGATTGGAAGAATTAATATTGTGAAAATGACCATCCTACCAAAAGTCAGATACAGATTCAACACAATGCCAATCAAAATCCCCATGACATTTTTCACAGAATTGGAAAAAACTATCCTAAGATTCATATGGAAGCACAAAAGACCTCAGATAGCCAAAACAACCCTGAGAACTAAGAGCAATGCCTTGGGGTTTACTATACCAGATTTCAAGCTGTATTACAGAGCTATAGTCATAAAACAACATGGTACTGGCACGAAAATAAAGCCATAGATCAATGGAACAAAATTGAAGACCCAAATATGAGTAAATACAATTTCAGCCACCTGATATTTGACAAAGGGGCCAAGAACATTACCTGGAGGAAAGACAGCATGTTCAGCAAATGGTGCTGGCAAAACTGGATCTCCACCTGTAGAAGAATGAAACTAAACCCCTATCTTTCACTCTGCACAAAAGTCAATTCCAAATGGCTCAAAGACCTCAATGTAAAGCCTGAAACTCTGAAACTATTAGAAGAAAACATTGGGAAAAACCTACAAGACACAGGCGTAGGAAAGGATTTTCTAAACCAGACATCAATTGCTCAGGAAACAAGGGCAAGAATTAACAAATAGGACCTCATTAAACTAAAAAGCTTCTGTACATTGAAGGAGACAACCAAGGAAGAAAACAGAAAACCCACAGAACGGGAGAAAAATCTTCACCAGCGAGGCATCCTACAGAGGTTTAACGTCCAGAATGTATAATGAACTCAAAAAACAGAGAACCAAGACAAGAAGCAACCCAATTGAAAGATGGGCTAAGGAGATGAACAGAACGTTTTCAAAAGAAGAAGTAAAGATGGCTATGAAACATCTTAAAAGATGTTCAACATCACTAATAATCAGGGAAATGCAAATTAAAACCACTTTAAGATT
>NW_008333042.1:30743-35456 GCF_000622305.1 Nannospalax galili
GGAAGGAACCTAGGGGATAAAGGGAAAGAAGGAGCTCAAGAGAAGTAGGACCATAGGAGAAGGGTATTAGTAAGGGAGAAAGGGGGAAAATGGGGGCAACTTAAGTGGGAAAACCATGATGGAGGGGTGAGATAATGCGAGAGATAAACAATGCTTAGCTAGCTTTGAAAACCAGAGAGAACCATATTACTCCTTCAACCTACTGACAATTATACATAGGAGATCAAGAAATATATGTCTAGGTAAGGTTTATCTGAAAACAACTGGTCTTTGCCCGAGATTTATCTACATGACACAGTAATTAAAAATACAAGACTGGTGGAACTAACCTTCTTGGATGTTTAACAGACATACTTTGCCGCCTATAATAATTTGGTTAGTGGGACATAAAGGACAGTTTTTGCTCCTTACCCTCCTAGGTCGACTAGTTCCAGGGGACTATGAGCATCTTTCAAAATCTTCTATAACGGTGGTGGGTTGCCTGTCCTCTTGATCAAGGAGGTTGAGGAGACCCCACCAGATGGACTTGAACCAGTGTCCAGTCTACAAAGAGGAGGATCAATACAGAGGAATCATTTCCTCCATACTTCCAAGCGAAGCCAGGTCGAGCAGGACCTTTGACTTATCTTCATATAGTCTGAACTGGTAAAAGAAAGGAGCCAGGGCTCCTCCCAAGCCCATGTGACCCCTGAGGAACAGATCCTCAAACGACCTTAGGACTAAAAATAAATCGGTTCATCTGGCCCAACTGTATGGCCTTAAACACCCAAAAGGAAAGTATAACCAAAGATTAAAGGGGCCAATATAATTTCATAAGAGTCCATATGTATAGCTATAGGCTACATAACAAGCAACAATGCCAGACAGGTGATATCTTCTTTTGAGTTGTTGGCCAGGGTGGTCAAAGGGATTCCCAGATAGCAACCCAGAAAGGTACTGGGAAAATGAACAGCAGATCCCAATCTTATCCAAAGGAATATTGACAAGTGATTACTGCTAGATGAGGAACAGCTGACCCTCCTAAAACAAAAACCTCTAGACAGGTTAACTAGATTCACCAGAAGGGCAAGTAGTGGGGGAATGGCTGGGGTGCCAACAATACAGCAGACAGCAGCAGGGATATCAGAGTATAAGCGCTCTAGTGGGTGGAGGGAGGCTATGGGTGGGTGCTATCTGGGAAGTGGGTGTAAAAATAAATTAATTAATTAAAAAAAATTCTTCAAAGCATACAAATTTGCTCCTTAATCATTGGTGGATATGAAAAACATTACCATTGAAATCTACCTGATGACTTTATATCCATGATCTCAGAAAGTAAATGGACTGTGACTAGTAATAATCAGATATATAGAGATTAGAAATGCATGTGCATCTTAGTGTCAGTTGTATTGAAATGAATTTTTCTGTATGAAACTGTGTATTTTAATAGTGAAATGGAGATCTTTTTATAATTTAAAACCTCACTTAATTTCATGTCTTATAGGGTTTATACTGAGTACAATATTGTATAACTGTATTAATTCAACTGTAAACCTAAAAATTTACAGCCAATTTTGAAGGAGATGCATCTTAGCTCTGGAAATTGTTATTGAATATGTCAATGCTGTTGTAATGTAATGCTTCTTCTGATTGTGTGGTTATTAAATAAATAATTTTAGAACAACTTGGGGTAAATGACCATGTTAATCTTGGTTAAGGTTAGGGAGATAAGTATTTAAACTCATGTGAGATAATTTGTTTTATATGTATATATATTTCATGGTGCTGTACAGTGACGTAGAGACAGTATGCTGTGAAACCTATATTCCTTTCAGAGGTGCATAGATTACACAGGCTACGCTGTTTAAAACCCACAGACTGTTCCATAAATGGCTTGTTACCCATCTGCTGTAATATGATGGGGAAATTGAACCAGTGAGTAGAAACTTTTCATAGAAATTTGATATCAAAGCCCCCTACTGTCTTTGAACAGTCATCATCCTGAACATGATATGGACTAAAATATGAGTTGAACAATATAGAAACTGAACAGAAAATGAAAGTGAAAAACAAGCTAATCTTTTGCCACAACTTGGCTTGAGAAGTGTGACTATGAACAGATTGACACCCAGAGACAGACAACTGTCTCTCCTGCACATAGTGTCTGTGTCTAGTACTTTATTTCTGGAAGTCTTAATGGAAGACTTGGTAAAGATACTGTCTTTTCTCCTCTGAATCTACTTTTAATATTAATGTGTAACTCAAAAGGGGAAGCGTCTGATCACATTTATTAAACATTTTTAACATGGCATCATGTAAGGGATTTCTTGGACAGTTCTCTGAGAAGTTGGTACATGACTATCTGATGGTGATCAGTTTTTGCTATGAGGATGTTTTATTGTTCTTTTTCTGTTTTAGACTCTTCCATATATGAATGCGTCTATGTGGGAAATTTTATGTAAATTTTGGTGGCAATGGGCATAAAGGGTTCCATTAACAGAACTGACATCTTTTATGATAAGCTACCTGTTAATTTATGATTTAGATTCATTCAATTTAATAAAAATCATGGATTTTTAATCTCCACATGGACTGGCAGTGGGAACTTGGTTTCTGGATAGCAACTTGTACTTAAGGGAGATCTACGCTTATGTACAGTTGTGTTCTATAGGGAAGGGACATTTCTGGTAAGCTCTTTGCCCTGGAGTTGGCAACTGATCAGATCCCTTAGCCTATGTGCCTCTTAGTACTGGGTCTTCATCTTGTAGAGAAAGCCTTGTCTTACATGCTTTAGAGGTTGAGTCTCAATAAGTTTGCAAGGGTGCCAAAAAGGATGCTGTGGACTGTTCACATCTACCAGTGACTAAGGCAGGAAAATGTGACCATTTCCTGCATCCTGTAGTTTTCTTGTTTAATTCATGTTCTATTAAGCACCATGTGCTCATTTCACTTGTGCCCTGGTGAAAATTTATCAGGAGCTAAAAACTCCATACTTCATGACAGTTTAAATAGACATAGTCTTTTAGAGAATATCTAAATGTGCTAACTATGCAAACAGCCCACAAGGGACTCAAATTCTGACCGATGCTAAACAATTTATGCAAAGTACTATTATTCAAAGGAAATGGAAACACTCCATTCCAACTTTGTAACCTTGTGCAAATATCATTTTATGTGAACTGATAAATAACAGACTAATCAGATTTGCTTCCGTTTTTCCAATATAATCATAATCAGCTTCAGAAGAGTCACAGGTGAGGTTCCCTAGGAACTAATAGCCTTAGAGACAGAAATTACTGTTTAGGAAGTATGTTAGGGAGTATTCTTGGATTCTACATGATTGGAGCAAAGAAGCAGGACTGGAAAGAGGCAGGCTTTGATATGTGATGTGCTTGTACTGAAAGCCTCAGATGAGCAAATGGGACAAGCTTCAGATTTGCCCCAGGCAAAAGCCAGTGGTGGGGTATGGTGCTGATCTGTTTGTAGATATGAACCACTCTGAGCCATGGACATGACTGTGGAGAAGAAGACCTTTTAGGCAAGGTAATTCCTATGAAGGTCTGACAGCTGAGGTTTGTGTCATCCTGGTAACACTTTCAAGCATCCTGGAAATAATTTCTTATAATTCTAATGTGGGCTCTGTATTTTTATCTCTCCCAAATTCATATGTTGAAGCTCTAACCTCCAGTTCCTCAGAATTTATCCATTTTTCCATAATTGGAAATCAGGCCTTAATCTAGTATGTGTGAAGTCCTTATAGGATCAAGAAATTTGGAGCTACACAGGGGCCCAAGTCATGTTTACTCTTCCAGAGATGATCTGTGGGAGACACAGGGACAAGGAACCCTCTGTCAGCCGAGGAGAGACATCACAGAAGGAACCAGATATGGTGACAACTTTGGTGTCTATATTTCCAGCTGCCACATGAGAAAATAAATTTGTTGAATAAACTGCCTAGCCTGTGATGTTTTGTTATGGCAGCACTAGCAGAAATCACCAAATGCAGTCATCTAGGAAACTATCATTCTTTAGTATTTATTATTATTTTGTTAATTTATTTTTCTCATTAAAATTTAAAAAATGGATCTCAAAATCCTGTGCCATGTTTGTTCATCTAGTTATTTCCATTAAAAGTACTGTTTTTTAAGTCCAGTCTACAAAGAGGAGGGTCAACATAGAGGAATCATTTCCTCCAGGTTTCCAAGTGAAGCCAGCCATGGTTGAGCAGGACCTTTGACTTGTCTTCACATAGGCAGAACTGGTAAAAGAAAGGATCCAGGGGCTCCTCCCAAGCCCATGTGACCCCTGAGGAACAGATCCTCAAAGGACCTTAAGAATAAAAATAAATTGATTTGGGCCAACTGTACAGCCTTAAACACCCAAAAGAAAGTATAACCAAAGATTAAAGGAGCCAAAATAATTTCATAAGAGTCCATATGTATAGCTAAAGGCTACATAACAAGCCAGACAGGTGATACCTTCTTTTGAGTTGTTGGCCAGGGTGGCCAAAGGGATTCCCAGATGGTAACCCAGCATAGAACTGGGAAAATGAACAGCAGACCCCAATCTTATCCAAAGGAATATTGACAACGGATTACTGCTAGATGAGGAAGAGCTGACCCTCCTAAAACAAAGACCTCTAGATAGGCTGACTAGATTCACCAGAAGGGCAAGTAGTGGGGAATGGCTGGGGGTGTCGACAACACAGCAGACAGTAGCAGGGATATCAGAGAA
>NW_008333042.1:35547-36476 GCF_000622305.1 Nannospalax galili
TATTTGAGGAGGAAGCATGGAAATTTACATCATGTCAATTAGTAGAGGTGATAAACATTACCATTGAAATCTACCTGATGACTTTATAGACATACACAGGTGCCAAGGATCCAAGTGCTACTTATTATGACTAGTAATAATCAGATACATATAGATTAGCGATGCATGCACCAGCATCTCAGTGTTAGTAGCAGAAACAATGAGTCTTTCTGCAAGGAACAATATATTCTAAAATGAAATGGAGATCTTTTTTAAAGGTTAAAAAACTCATTCAATTTTATGTGTTACAGGGCTTATACTGAGTTCAATATTGTATAACTGCATTGACTCAACTGTGAACCAAGAAACTTGTACCCACTTGTGAAAGAGATGTACTCTTGCTCTGGAGTATGTTACTGAATATGTAAAAGCTATAGTGAAATGCTTCTTCTAATCATGTAGTTATTAAAAATTTAAACAATTTTAAAAAATAATAATTCTTCAAAGTATACAAATTTGCTCCTTAATAATTAGTAGATGTGAAAAACATTACCATTGAAATCTACCTGATGACTTTATATCCATCCTCAGATGCAAAGGATCCAAGTGCAACTGATCATGACTAGTAATAATCAGATACACACAGATTAGAGATGCATGCGCCAAGATCTCAATGTTAGTAGCAAAAACAATGAGTCTTTCTGCAAGGAACAATATATTCTAAAATGAAATGGAGATCTTTTTTAAAGGTTAAAAAACTCATTCAATTTTATGTCTTACAGGGCTTATACTGAGTTCAATATTGTATAACTCTGTTAACTCAACTGTGAACCTAGAAACTTGCACCCACTTGTGAAAGAGATGTACTCGTGCTCTGGAGCGTGTTACTGAATATGTTAAAGCTGTAGTAAAATGCTTCTTCTAATCATGTAGTTATTAAAATTTTTTTA
>NW_008333042.1:37613-50791 GCF_000622305.1 Nannospalax galili
TAAATTCTGAATCAAAAAGCTGAATTTATTACTTAAGGAAGGGAGAATTATATTCACCAGGACTTTAAGGAAAGCATGCTTATTTTACCTACTGCTGGTGGTGTTAGATATTGGTGAACATTCAGAGGTAGGCATGGGTTAAATTTGGCTGGGGATGTTTGCTATGGGCTGAATTTCAGGGGAAGCACTGGAGTGAGGCTGTTGCTGGCTGGCTGGTTTTCCAAAAGTTGGGGATGCCACTGATTGGCATTCAGAAGCATGTTCATTGAGGTGAGTTATCATTGACTGAGCAAACAAATTTAATTCCAGTCTGGTTGTTACTTTTTATCACAGCATAAAACAATCCATCTTTTCCTAGGTTTGTGGAAATCGTGACTGGTAAATAATAAGTGTCAATAAATAATTTGCTGAACTAATTGAAAAACAAAAGCTGCCAACTAGGCTATGAAATATTAGCCTTGACTTCAAGGAAGGGTCTTAGCCTTTACTAATGGTTCCCATCGAACTGGGCTGGAAAGACAATCTCAGGTATATGAACAGAAGGATTATGAATCTAAGCACTGATCCCTGGAGGTTTGCAAAGTCAGCATCTTTTTGGTATTGTAGTTTATAGTCTCAAGTAAACTGAGAACGTTCAAAAATATAATTAAGGTATAAAAGGATAGGCATACTCCTTGTTTACTTTCGTCAATTTCTGTATTTGAGTTCTTCATGACTATTCTCTATCCCAGATTGCTAAGCACAATGAAATGAGAAAAATGATGGACACATTTGAATCATTAGATTAAACTGAGAAATTAAGATCATAGTCAGCCCCACCTTCCTTTCTGTAAGCTGAAGGAGCAGTTGGAGACTGGTTGGATGGAAGTGCTCCTTCCAGAGAACAGAGGCTACAGTACAGTGTGCATGCGTTTGTCCATCCATTACCTAGAGAAGTGGATGCCAGTTCTCTGGGCAACACAGTCACCTTTCATCTTGGTGTAATGGTCCTGCAAAGGCAGACATTTAACTGCATAGGCCTCCTCAGCAGTCTCAATATAATGGAAGCATGGCATAGCTGGGAGACTGTGTCTAGGAATAGCCAGAGTTCATGTCAGCAGGCAGAGGCAGCACGGATGAGGTTTCCTGGGCATTCACAGTGAGCTGTGGAAGGCAAGGCATGAGGTCAGCACAGCAAACTGATAAAATGATAGAAAAAGTCCCCTTGATGGGCCCCATGAACATCAACAGCTAGGCTGAAAGTGAAGAGGGCTCATGCCTTCCACTGCATTAGCCATTCCAGAAAGCTCTGTCTGCTGAAGTTACACTAGAGACTCTGGAACAGGCAACCAGCTTCTGCAACATGACTGGGTGAGTACATTAGTAGTCATAGTCAGACCGACCACAAAAAAGACACACAGCACCTCCATCAAGGAACAGTGGGTCACAGAGATGGCCCTTTGCTGATGGTCCTGCCAGGAAAGGAGTGAGGGTGAGTGGTTTCATCACAGAGCTGAGAGTTGGATAGGAGGAGGAAGGAGGAAGCACAAGCCGGAGAAGACAGAATGTTTGTCAGTCCTTGGGACTTGAACAAAGATAAGAGAAAATGGTCTTGACAGAGATGCTGCATCACCCAGAGTGAAGAATGTTGTGGTACAATGCTAAGAATTATTAGACTCTGCTCTTGCTGACATCCAAACAGCATTTGACAGAGTAAGAGCTCAGTAAATACTTGCACTTTGGGGGCTGGAGAGATGGCTCAGCGGTTAAGAGCACTGCCGTCCTTAACTCTGGTTCCAGGGGACTCCAACGCCCTCTTCTGACCTCCGCAGCATTGCATGACACGGGTGCACTCACATACGTACAGGCAATACACTCAGACACATAAAAAATACTTGCACGTCGTAGATAACTAGTTAAGTCTTCCAGAGCCTTGAGATTTCATCTGAGAATTAAAAACAGTGTTCAATTTGTATATTTTAAAAATAAGCCCATTCTAGAAATAGACTTGAAAAGAGGAAGGAGGAAGCACAAGCCGGAGAAGACAGAATGTTTGTCAGTCCTTGGGACTTGAACAAAGATAAGAGAAAATGGTCTTGACAGAGATGCTGCATCACCCAGAATTAAAAACAGTGTTCAATTTGTATATTTTAAATAAGCCCATTCTAGAAATAGACTTGAAAATTCTATTGCAAGGTATGGATTCTGTTAAAAGAAGAAAAGTTTGTAAAACTCAAAGGGAGGCACTAAACAAAGACAGGCTCTGAATTTCTGCCATTGTGTTAGAATTAACAGAGCATGAGTCAAGATGAAATGCATTTCTGCTGGGGGGGGGTCAGCAACATGGAACATGCCCCTGAGGGAGGGAGCTGGTATCTCACACAGAACACTTGAATTTAGGAGAGTGGGATCTTCTCTGAGAGACAGATGCATACCATAGGCCATTAGTGCCAAGGAGGTAAACATATGCCTCTTTTTCATTTCCAGTGTCCAGATTACAAAATAGAAAAGGAGACTGACAATATCTAGACTGATGTTAGTTTTATGGAAGGAAGCCTCTTAGCGTCAGTTCTGTGATGTGATCTGGGTGGGAAACATACCGCCACTACATGGCAAACTGATTCCCATCACATCTCCTTTTGCTGTTTCCTGTTTCTTCATCAGTTCCCACCTCCACTATAAAAATACTTAACAGTGATCGTTAGCCACCTGCGCCTCAGAAATGTGTTCTTTTCTTCTATTTCACAACATACTTTTCTGGCTCCCTGCACTTATACTAGTTTAAACAAAGAAAGGAGCTTACTGGTTCCTTTGCTCAAGCCAGGCACTTTTAGGGAACGACCTATAGAGTCAGGTGCCTGTCCTAAATGACCTTTGCTGTGGGTTCATCCACTAGAACCTGATCCTACTGAGACTCAACCTTAAATGAGACTGAATTACCTCTTTCCAGCAGTCAGTTGCCAGGAGTTTCTTGCCCACTTCCAAACCTATTTTGGAATTTTGTCTGGCTTGAGTTTGCATGGGACTTATCCATGCTGTCAGCATTGCTGTGCATTCATAAGAGTAAGTTCCCAGATGTCTGGAAAACTCAATTTCCTTGTGGTCGTCCACCTCCTCTGGCTCTTCCAATCTTTCTGCCCCCTCTTCCTCAATGATCCCTGAGCCTTGGAGGCAGAAGTTTAATATAGGTGTCATATTCTGGGATCAGCAGTCTGCAGCCTCTGATTTTCTGCATGTTGGCCAGTTATGGTTCTCTTTGTTAATTAGAATATGCTGTGTAAGGATTCTTTTTTGCTGTGAGATGAGAGATGCATTTATCTATGGTTATAACTATAAGAAGCAAATTTAGTAGTAAAAGTCCCACAGTCTTTAAAAAAATTCAGTCTCTTTAAAAAGCCTCTTAACTATGGACTTCTGTAAAATCCCAAACAAACTATATACTATCTAATTTCAAGAGGGGAAAAACCACTTAAGTAAAACCAAAATCCATCAGCCTGGACATCTGGGATTCACTCGTGATCTTTTGGGCTCTTCCCTCTAGCCATCCACAGCACACCAACTTGACTAGTAGGCTCAAGTTTGCTCCACACTACACCTGCCACTGTCGTTGGCAGTCATCTCACAGTCCTGGCATCTCTACTGTATCCTGGGGTCTTCACTGCAGTTGAGGCCTTCACCAATGGCATCTCCCGACTTCACAAGGTGCCAAACCTTGGAGTCTCTCCATGACCCCTTCACACCTTCAAAACCAGTACCACATCGGGGATTTTTACCAAGTTCTGCTTCCAGCTTAAGATGAAGCCTTTGTCCCCTCTGGACCACAGTTTCCACGTACCAACTGTGAGGAAATATTCCCAGGTTTAATCCAGTGACGCTGGTCTCTTCTTAATCACAGTTAAGATTTCAGATCCAGCTAACCAGTGTCAATTGTCCTAGTAATCAGAAGCTTCAGTTCAGTGCTTCTTGGCTCCTGTTTATCACAGATGATTTTTTTTAGCTCCAGCTGACCAGAAAGCAGATGCTCAGTTCAAAATATCACATAAACAGCCCAGTTGGACTTTGATGGACTCCAAAACTTCTCTCTGAAACTTCACAAGCCAGGTTTCCATCATCTACATTTCTCCAAGCTTTCACAGAACAGCTCACTAAGCCCCAAGCATTCAATGATTTTTCCAGCCCAAAGTTTCAAACACTTCCACAATCCTCCTCAAAACGACATGATCAGGTCTGTCACAACAATACCTCATTCCTGGTACCAATTTCTGTCCTAGTGAGCTTTCTATTGCTATACTAAAACACTGGCCAAACCTCCTTGGGGAAGAAAGGGTTCATTTGACTTACACATTCTGATCACAGCCCATATCTGAGGGAAGTCAGGAAGTAACTAAGGGCAGGATACTGGAGCAGGAGCTGAAGCATAGACCATGGAGGAATGTGGCTAACTGACTTGCTCTTCTGACCTGTGCTCAACTATTTCTCTTCTACAGCCCAGACCCACCTGCCTAGGAATGGTACCTCCCTCAGTGGCCTGGGCCCTACCATATCAACAATCAAGAAAGTGTTTCATAGACATACTCACAGGCCAATCCAACAGTGACAGTTTCCTAGTTGAGGTTCTCTGTTTCTGGGAATGTCAAGTTGACAACTGAGGCTGTACTGCATACATGGTGACTAAAAAATTATGTCATATTTTCTATAACTTTACAATAATAACACTTCTGTATCTGATTGTATAATAGGCAGACATATTAGATTGAAAGTAGAATGAGATATTGGAACTTCTGTAATTTAGCTATTTATCCTTATCAAGATTCAGAACTGAACTTAATATAACCTATATTATATGTTTAATACATTAATATATTACATATGAAAACATCCAAATGATATGTACCTCAAATAGTGAATAAAAGAGCCATTCAATTTAATTACCAGTGAACTACAAAATGTGTCTATAATGTAATTGTCTTTGTTCATGTTGGGCTAAAATAATGGGACATTTGAGAACTGGCAATTTATAGTGAACAGAAATGAATAGAATTTATTGACTTAGATTTCTGGAGCCTAGGAAGGTCAAAATGTTTGAGTTGACATCTAGTAAAGACTCTTGCTCTCTTGCTGGTGAAAGGGTAGAATGAGAAGGAAGGCAGGAAAGTAAAAGGGAGGGAAGGAGGAGACACACACACACACACACAGAGAGAGAGAGAGAGAGGGAGAGAGAGAGAGAGAGAGAGAGAGAGAGAGAGAGAGAGAGAGAGAACCCAGCCAAGCATCTTTTTATGAACCCATTCCCATTATAATGAACCTTCTGCCCCCTGTTAAGAGCACTAATCCATCTCTAGGGCATAGCCTTCATGATGTAATCAGAAGTCCACCTTTTAATATTACATTGGCTATTTTGTTTTCAGTATGTGAGCCTTGTAGGACAATTCAAAATACAGCAGAAGTCAATATAGCCTGTGCTTTTGGGCATTATTGATGCTATTAAAAATCAAATATAAGTTTTCCTTTGACATATAGCACAGTTATAGATGAATCTTCCCTGTAACCGATTAGTATGCATACATAGTATTCAATGATTTTAACTGAGTTTATTGAAGTTATCTAATACTTTTATAAGCAGTGAAAATCAATTGAGATTAATGCAAATTAGAATGAGTTATAGAATTGCTCTTTCTGGAAAAATTTCAGATTATGCCAAATGTTTCTATAAAAGTAAGTCAGATGTTCGAATCCTACATGAAAGTAGTCTTGCAACTTTGTAATCACCTCACTATTCCCAACTCTATTATTTACCTTCGTATCTGTGAGGAAGTATTAACAAGGGAAGTCTTATAACAAATGAGCTGATGGAATTTGGGCTCTGTTTTAAGTATTCAACAACTGTTAATGGCCGTAATATTAGGAGAATATTTTGTTGGTTTTGGACAATTGCTCTTACAGCTAAATTTAATTTTATAATGTCCATTAAATGACCAAGGACTCATTAATAAAGTACAATTTGTAATATTTGTAATAGAGAATTTAGAATGAGAATAAATTTGTACTTTAAATTTGAAGATTAAATGTACTTATTTTATATGAGTGTGTGTACGTGTGTGTATGTGTTTGTGTGTGTGTGTGTGTATGATGAGCAATAATTATTTCTGGCTGGTGTAGGAGGAGGCTCTTTGACATCTGGAGAAATGAATCTGGACTTTATATTTTATTATACTTTTTTACTGCCAGCACAACAATTTATGGCACCTAATCATTGTATAAGATTCAGTCAAGAAAAAAATAGCTCCATCATAAATATAAAAAGAAACCAGAAAGTCTTCTCACCAGTGGTTTTTGCCCCCTTTAATTCATGCATTTCATTCTGGTGACATCTGTGCACTTGCATCGAGAAAACAATAATAAAGCTTAATGAGATTTGTAAATTATTATAATAAAAAGTCCTTCAAGCATCCAAACTCATTTTTGCAGTCATTTAAAACTCTATTGCAAAAGGCACTTGATTTAGACTAAGTACCATCTTTCATTCCTTCAAACAGATGTTTGCCTCATGTAGACTGCCAAAAACTTCTTGTCATTGAGTATGGTAGGCTTTCATGGTCCCTCAAGATGTCTGTGTCCTCACCTCTGGGGCCTGTGGATGTGCTTACATCGTAAGTGTGACTGAGGTAAGAATCTTGAAATGTGGATAGTGGTCTGATTATCTCGGTGGTCCCATGTAGTGATAAGGGTGTTCTGAAGAAAGGTGAGAAGATCAAGAGTCAGCCATCAGATATGACAGAGGAAGCAGGAGGTTGGGAATGAAGTGAGGAAAGGTTCACTGTCATGGAATTCAGGTGCTTTCAGAACCTAGGGAAGCCACTGAGACCAAGAAGCCCTGACAATTTCCAGAAGATACACACCCTGCAGACATTATGGTTTCAGCCCTATAAGACACAGTTCAGATTTCTGACCTCCAGAACTGTAACAGGATAACTGTTGTTTTCAAATCACTAAGTTAGTGACAGCTTGTTACAGAAGCAATAGGAACTAATACATTGGATCGATGCTGTGGCTTTTATGTGAGAATTTCTGCATCATTTGTGCCCATGAGTATAAAACTGAGGCCAGGATCAATTACTTTTATACTAATTCCTCGATTGAGTTATCAATCACATTAAAATTAGGGCTACAATTCTAAGAGCTGCATTGATGGCAGTTTGATTATTTATTTACCTATCATGTATTCAACCAGCATGCTTTAAATGATTGTGATGTACTTGGTAAAACAGCTGACGCTTTCTTGTAATTAATATATAATAACAATACTTATGTCTGGGGTACAATGTGAGTTCATTGTATGCATCCACAATTCAGAGTTACATATAGAATAGTGGAGAAGAGACAGCTATTAAGTAAATGGTTTTACATTAATTTATTTTGTCTCCAGTGTGAGGTGTCTGAGGTATTTAAACTGATCTGATTAGGAAATACTTCCTTGAGAGAAAAACCATGGTTCTGAGCTGTGAAGATGAATGAGAGGATAGAACTTATAGGTAATTTAACTTTTAATAAATTTATTTTAACATATTTAAGGGAAGGTAGGATGTGATGAATGTTCCACATATACCTAAATTAAGCAAGAAGGAAAATTGCTACCAGCAAGTTCACTTTATAATATTTAATCTTGTCTGTAAATATGAAATATTAAATAAAATATGAATAAAAACAACACTTAGAAAATTCAAGGTTTTTTAAAAATAATATATTTATTGCTTCTTTGAGAATTTCTTACAATGTGTTTTGATCATATTCAAACCCACTCCCTCAGACCTCCTCCCCCTTAGACTGACCCCATCTCTCTAACCCCCTCACTTCATATCCTCTATTCTTTTCTGAAAGTCCTGTTGAGTCCCATTTGTGTTCCCCAAATGTTCTTGGGTGCGGGTTCATATCCTGGAGCTGGTCAGTCTATCAGGAGTCACACCCTTATAGATAACAAAGTCTCACTCTCTCATCAGCTACCCAGTGCCAACAGTTCTTCAGTTAGAGCTAGGGCTTCTTGCCTACCTTCCCCCCACTTTGTTGTTTTGTCTGACTTGGGCTTGCACAGTGCATGCTGTCATAAGCATTGTGGGTTCATATGTGCAACTGGCCTGTTGTGTCTGGAAAACACAATTTCTTTGTATTCATCCACCCCCTCTGGCTCTTACAATCTTTCTGCCCCCTTTTCTACAGTGATCCCTGAGCCTTGAAAGGAGAGGCTCTGACACAGGTGTCCCTTTTAAGACTGAACACTCTGAAGTCTCTTATTTTCAGCATGTTGAACAGCTGTGGGTCTCTGTGTTAGCTGTCATCTGCTGTAGGAAGAAACTTCTCTGGTGAGAGTTGTGCATTAATCTATGGGTATAACAATAAATGGTTAGGAGACGTTCTAATATCATGCCCATTTAGCAGGATAATGGTAGTAGGTTCTTCCCTGCAGCCCGGGCTTTCTACTACAGGCCCTCTCTGGATCCCAGAATGACTGGTAAAACTTTGCCATGAACTGGCACCAGAGGATAACAACCTGACAGCAGAAGAGAGACTCTAGCTTGAATTTCAACCTCATGAAGCACGCCACTCTCTTGTGTGTTTGCCTTTGCCTGGCAGTGCTGCCCTGCCTATGCCACGGTTTTCTGATAATTGTCCAAGTTGACATCATGCTGACTCATGCCACTTGTCCAGCACCCTGCACACTAACTAGCCCACCACTAATGACTACAGTGATGGATATGCTGTTGCTTCTTTGATCAAATAAGAGGGAACTATGAGAATGACTTTTTTGGGAATGCCTTCAATTACAATATAGACATGCTTCTTTCAGGAATGACTTTTACAATATGGATACATCCTGGACAAATGATTTTACCTAAACTTGCAACCAAAATGTAGTTTTATTGCAGCTTGTTTATAATGTAGACAAGCTCACTGAGTCATGTCGTGTGCTCCTCTTGTGACTTGGACATATGGCCTTAATCCCTTATGACCCTTCCTTGCCTTAGACCCAAAATAATGTATGAATGTGTTTTTGTATGTTTTACATATCAAAGTGCTACAAATAGAGTTTATCTCATTGAAAAAAAATGAGAAAATTTGATGGAATTTGTTTATGGTTGTGTATGTGCACCATTCTAAACCAGTAAGGATCGAAAGGGCAAAATTTTTCCCTAATAAGGGTCTGAATTTTACTTCCCCATTTCATGTTGGATACACTGTTTCAATAAAAGAATGAACAAGCCCTTGTTCAAGAGCACAGTTCAGAGGGAATTCTGAAGGAACAGGTTCTCAGCAGTTAGTTCCACCATATGTGCCTACCATGATATGCTGCCTTACCATAGCCGGAAAGTAACAAGGTCAACTGGTCATGGATGGAAACCTCCAAAACTGTGAGCTCAATTACCCTTGTTTCTTTAGGTTGATTATCTCACACTAATTCTAACAATCCATAAACACATTCTCTTAGACTATATTAAGCATTGTAGATAACATTATTTTACTTTCAGTGTCATCCAATAGTTATTTAGTTCCTTGTTCATAAGAGTTGACTATTACTAAAATTTGCCATGAGACTATATAAGCTCAAAAACTTAAAAAATAAAACCTACAAATAATCCAGTCAATAAATTGTCAAATTAATGAAACAGGCAGTTCTCAGAAGAAAAAATACAAATGGCCAATAAATACATGGAAAAATGTTCAACATCTGCATTGTTTCTAAGACACAATGCAGTGATGCTTTAAAAAGAGGCAGCCTGCTCTCAGCATTCATAAGACCAAGAGCAGACTGAAACTGTTGGGTAGCTGTTACTTCAGATATTTCTCAGAACTGGGTTCTCCAACAAGATCTTGCTCATTCTTTACTGAAGCAGTATCTCTGGTATAAAATGGGGAAGTCGAAATCAGGACATACAGTCTTATCAAAGAATTTTGTTGTTTGATTCCTAGCGTAGACTGTTACTTACACAGTGAACAGATTTCTCTCATTGTTTGCAATGAGAAAAGCATGCTGCTTTCAGTGCTTTGCTATGTAAAGCATGCATACATACATGCATTCACTATCTTGGATGGAGGGCAAGGAGGCATCCTGAGGGATTAAGGTCATATGCACATGGCTCAGTGGGCTTGCTTTACTATAAAAAGTAACTTTTTGTTTGCAAGGTTAAGTAAAAGTCTTTAGGCCAGATTATGTCCACATTGCAAAAGTCATTCCTACAAACATCTTTTCCTGTTAGAGAAATGCAAATAAAAACTATACTGAGCTTCTGTCTGACCACATTCAGAAGGCCTTTTATGAAGAAAGCAAACAACAATGAATGCTGGTGAGGATGAGGGGGAAAGAGCTCTTACATGCTGTTGGTGGAAATGCAAATTACCACAGTCACTATGGAGATTCCTCAAAAAAACTAAAAATAAAACTGCCCTTCACCACATGCTTATTGGCTATCTGTGTTTTTTTTTTTTTTTTTTTTTTTTTTTTTTTTACATAAATCACCTATACATATCTTACTTAAAAATTTAGCTGTGCCAAGCATGGTGGTGCACGCCTTTAATCCCAGCACTCAGGAGGCAGAGGTAGGCAGATCTCTGTGAGTTCGAGGCCAGCCTGGTCTACATAGTAAGTTCCAGGACAGCTGGGGCTAGAGAGACCCTGTCTCAAAAACACCAAAAAAAATTTAGTTGTTTATTTGTAGATAGTATTTAATATTAATCTTTGATCTGTCACACATGCTGCCATTGTTTCCTTTCAATCTGTCATTTTCTTTAAATTTTGTTTCTGAATGTTTTTATAGAATTTAAAAACACCTAATGCAATAGGTATTTTGGGTAAAAATACCTATTTTTGATAGCTCTAGGTAATAAATTTATCCTTGAATATTTTCTAACATTTTTATGATTTTATCACTGTTTGATTTAATAAATTGGAATTTGTTTTTGTAAGTGTTCTGAGTTATAGAGTTATTTTCCAAAGATAGGTTTTTCAACATAGTTATACTTTGTATTGGTGACAGAATACCTGATAAAAATGACTCAAGGGAGGAAAGTCTATTTTGCTCCAGTTGCAGATGCCACCCTCCATCCTGACAGGAAAGGCATTGTGGCAGGAGCAGTTCAATCTGTGGTGGTGACAGGAATTTGAGAAGCAGCACTTCATGTCTTAGCAGAGGAGAAGCAGAAAACTTGGGCTGGAACCAGAGGCAGATATAACGTATAAGGCCCACCCTCAGAAACCCATTTCTTCTATCTATAAAGACATCTTCCAAAGTCCTATAACCTTCCCAAACAGCTCCTCCAGCTGGAGAACAATTATTCATATGAGTCTGCAGGGGAAATTTCAGATTCAAACCATAGTGTATTTCGTTCAGTATTATTAGTTTACTTAGGTTTTTGTCTCCAATCTCAAGTCAACTTTGGTAGTTAATGTATTCTAGACTCTTATGTTTTAAGATTATTTTTCTGGGTTCCCAAGTTGAATATTTTTAAAATCAATTTTATATGTAATATATAAAACCATGAAAAATTTTTTTGGTCTTTTTTTTTGTGAGACAGGGCCTCCCTAGTAGCCCCAGCTGGCCTGGAACTCACTGTGTAGACCAGGCTGGCCTCAAACTCACAGAGATCCTCCTGCCTCTGCCTCCCAAGTGCTGGGATTAAAACCATGAAATTTTAAATAATAATTTTTAATTTTATCCCCCAATATTTATATGTTTAATATTTAATAGCTCTGTAATGTATCATTTTAATTGTTATATCTTATTTGTGCCAAAATGTTGGATGTATTACATAAGGAAGTTGGCAAACAGCATGAATTCTAGAGTAACGTGATTATCTACTTAGTATCAGTTATAATAGAACGTCTTCCTCTTAGTGTCTGCTTGTCTTGAAATTGATTCCATTAAGTTTTCCTGCCACACTGGGGATGGGACCAAGGTTTGAATCTGCTAGGCAAGTGTGCTGCCAGCACTAAAGACTCTATTATCAAATCTGGATGTTCTCTTGCCCCTAGCCAACAAGACAGATGGAGGGAAAGTCTTCCCTAACCATGAGCTTTCCCCTCCAGACTGGATACACTTACAGCCACATGGCCACTCCTGGACCCAAAACATGCACTGGGAGCCAGGATCATTCTTTGTTGTGCCTAGAGGAATCCGAATCCCTCCTGAATTTGGGCATTAAGTCAAATACTCAATAAGATTGGATGAAGGAAGAGAGAAAAGATGCTGGCTAGGAACCCACCTTGGTCTTTTTTATCAGTTTATGATATAATTTTATAAAGATTTAAATTTTATTAGCTTATATAAATTGCTTTTATGTTAAGAATATATGTTGAGTTGTAATATGTACTTATTGTCCTTATTTAATTTAAATATTTTATGACTTTTCATCTAGGTTAGTTGGCAATTTTATATAATCAGGTCTAGTAATTAAAATTTCTACTTCATTAGTTCAAAACAAACTCCTTTCTTAACTTAGTTTCTTCATGAGTGGTTCCCATAAAAATTCTTTTGATATGTGGTATTTGATAAAGCTTCCATTCAGTTGGTTTTCCAAAGTATTAGCCAGTTAACTAGTTGCATCTAGTAAGCAAAACTTCTTTTATCTACTAAGTTTTAAAATGGTAATTGGAATATTTTAAAATGTTTATAACCAGTAAGAATGGCACAAAGTATTTAATGATCTTTGGTAACAGCTCAGGATATTGGAGTACAAAATTAATTTTCAATGCTTTTTCAAAATCCTTAGGGAAATATGTCAGTTACTTTCTTGTTGCTATGACCAAGTATCTGATGAGAAGCAATTTAGGGGAGGCAGGATTTGCTCTGGCTCACAGTTAGAGGCAGTACTGCACATCATGGCAAGGAAGGCAAGGCAGCTGAAGCAGCTGGGTCTATGTGGCCAGAATGTAAAGCTGCTTGGAACCAGACAGAAGAAACCAAGATTGGACTGGAAGCAGGGCTGGCCAGCTCTCCATCAGTCCATTTCCTCCAGGTTCCAGAAGCAGCACCAGGAGCTGTGGGTGTAGTAATTAAAATTGCACACTCAAATCACAATAGGTAATACAAGGCAAGAAGATTAAAACGTAGAGTTCCTATTACATGCTTTGTGATATATATATAATATAATATATAACTATATATAATATATAACTATATATAACTAAATATATATAACTAAATATATAT
>NW_008333042.1:50927-77278 GCF_000622305.1 Nannospalax galili
ACATATATATGTATAACTAAATTTAGTTATAAGCTAGTAACTTATCATCACCTCCTGAATGAGGGAACTGAGGTAGAGTGATTAGTCCAGGGTCAACAACCCCATAGTTGAAGAGGTGGAACTTGTTTGAGAGCTCCTTTCTTTCCATATGCTTCATCATATATAACAAAAGATGCCAGAGCTGCCAGTTGGTGACAATGTCAGGAACACTGAGACCTCCTTAGGTAGAAATCATCCAAGATACCCATACAGCCTAAATTTACAACCACCTCAGAAATGGTTATGGAGCTTTTTCTTTGCCAATTCACCCCTCATTCTTGAGGTGACTGAAATGATCTTAATTAGTGAGAAATTATTTCAGACCATGCTTGCTTAACCACTCTGTTCATAAGATGGACACTCATGTTGATAATCATTGACTGATAGTCTTCCTAACACATTGGCATAAACTGAGAGCTCAGAAATTCATTGCCTTACAGGTGATTTTGTTCTATCCTGTTGGTATTGAGGAAGCTTAAAGCAGTATTCTGGAAGAAAAGAATGGCTGCACTGTGCTTCAGGTATCACTTTCACCTTTCTTCTAGAATAGGCAAGGGTATCAGGTGTGGCAAAACTCATTTCCTTGGAGTGGGTAAATGCAAGCATCTGCTGTATGGCATTCTAAGATAATAAATTCACCTTTGATAGGTTCTCGGTGTCTTTCAATGCAAATATTTGACATATTTATATGATGCAAGTCTTTTTTTAAATCTATTTATTTGTTTTGAGACAGACTCTCACTATGTAGCCCAGGCTAGCTTCTACTTCAATATCCTTCTGTTTTAGCCTTAGGAATTCCTGGATTACAAACTTTTATCTTGTCCTCATTGTGCTATGAGTCTTTAAAATCTTTTCTTAAGTTGGTTGTCTTTTGGTTTCATCAGAAGCATCATTGATGTATGATGCTATTCCTAGAGCCTAAAATGGCAGGAAGTCTATGGAATTCATTTTGGAAGTTAATGTAAAGAAAGTTTCTTTTGATTAAAGACTAAAGTAATAAATAAACGATTTATATATCAGATGAAAGACAAAACACACAGCTGAATGCATTAGCATTTTAGCTTGTTCTTAGGCCAAGGGCAAAGCTAAACTGGCAGCTAGGTCATGGTTACCGAGCTGGATTTCATGGTCATGCTCGTTTCTGCCAATGTTTAATGCCTTGGAGTTTTGAATATATACTTTTTGCTTATCTTTTCTTATATGCAAACTGAAACTCAATTTGACAATCAGAAGAACAAGTCATGAGTTAAAAATTAAAGATGTATTTTCCATCCAAATGTTGAGATTTCCTAAATTGCCAAAGGCCAGTACTTTCATGTAGCTTGCTAATTTTGCTTGGTCTAAACAGAGTGAAAACTCTTAGGATGGGTTCCATGGAAATCCAATTAGCTAGCTTAAGTTTCAGCATGACACGGAGGCAGCTCAGACTATAGCTTTCCACATGGAGTAGGACTTTCTCTGCCTGTTAAAACAGTGAATCTATCTGTAACACAGTTTAGAGACTATCACATTTTATTTATTTATTGATTGACTGATTATGTGTCTGTGTGTCTGTGATGTGTGCATGCCTGGGACATGTGTAGAAGTTAGAGGAAAACTTTTGGGAGTTAATTCTCTCCTTCCAACATGTGTGTCCTGAGGATTGAACTCAGGTTGTCAGGCATGGAGGCCTTTACCCATGGAGGCATTTCTATACCCTCAGTAACAGAGTTTTTTGTTTTATTTTGTTTTAAAATCTGAACTCATTCCTACTGTGATGGCAAATCTTGGTTGTCAACTTGACACACCTGGAAATTTCCTCAATCAGAATGGCCTGTCAGTTTGTCTTTGGGGGCATCTTCTTGTTTGCTAATTGATGTAGGAGGGCCCAGTTCACTGTAGGTAGTGCCACCCTTGGGCAAGTGGGCCTGGGCTGTATAAGAAAGGTAGCTGAGCAAGCCAGGGGAAGCAAGCCAGCAGGCACCATTCCTCTGGTGCTTTCTGCTTCAAGTTCTAGTTTTAAGTTATTGCCTTAGGTCCCCTTGATGATAGAGTATAACTTGTAAGCTAAAATAAACCCATTCCTCTTCCAAGTTGGTTTTGGTGAGTGTTTTATCACAGCAACAGAAAGCAAACTAGGACACCTACGACATAAACTTAAAAAGACAAAACAACTGATGACAAAATGCCCAAACCTTGAAACTAAAACAACCTTTGAAGGCAACTATAATTATATGATCAAACAACTTGCAGCATGCAGAAGGCTGTCTTCATCCTGAGACCCGCTCTAGTAGGCAGATTATTATGCAGGCCTTCTTACAAACTGTCTCAGCATGGAATCCAGTCATTGCTTCCTATCTGCATGCTTAACGCCTTCTTGGGCTAAAAATTCCCACAAAGTGAATCGTCTCCTCTGCTACATGATCAGGATTCTCACTTAGTAGACCAGGGAGAGGCATCATTTGGATGTGTCCAACCCATGAAACATAGGCCACATTCCCAATATGGCTATGAATGTGGTCTAACACAAAATCATAAAGCTATTTAAAACTATGGGATATGTTTTATAATTTTTTTGGCAACTTGGTTTTATGTTTCTCAAGTGTGAAGTTTGTAGGTGGCATCATATCACAGTGTCAAAAAAAATCACTAAACTGGGGCTGGAGAGGTGGCTCAGCAGTTAAGAACACTGTTCTTGCAGAAGACCCGGGTTTGAATCCCAGCACCCACATGGAAGCTAACGACTGATCCGACAGCCTCTTCCGTCCTCCGTGGGCATTGCACAACATGGGTGCACTTACCTACATGCAGGCAATACATGCATACACATAAAATAAAAATAATAAATAAAAATTTAAAAAAATCACTAAACTTTCATCTTGAAAGCAATCAGCATATACAGAATTTATAGCAATTCTGAATTATAGAATAATAGAAATTAGTGAAATGAATGTATCTAAGGCTTGGCACACACAAAAAAATACTTTGTCTTCTGATGAACTTAGGACCACAGATGAATACTTTTTTTTAAAATTGCTCCCTCAGATACAGATTTGTCATCTTGGCTTACACTTGTGTGTCTTTGCTCAAGTTCCAATAATCAGGCAGTTGTTCATGGTTGATGAGTATCATACAGACTACTGTGTTCTTATGCCTTAAAAGCATGTTATGAGTTCCAAGCATCTCTTTTTTTGACTGACATCTCTTTTTTTTCTGGGTTGTTCTCCAGAGAATCTTATAGACGTGACATATCTTTTTCTAGAGGCAGGAAGAAACTTGGTGCTCAGTCGGCTTGAGTTCCTCCAGTCTGTCAGCTACTTTTGTGGGAAAGAGAGCTATATTTGTAAAGGAGTTAGCAAACTTCAAATTTTAATTGTTTCCTCTGCCAAAAAAGCAGAGTTCTGCTGAGGCTCCAGCAGCTGTGTCTTGTCATGGAGGAAAATCTTCCACAAGGAAACAATGGAGCATTAATCCCTATCATGCAGTCTGCTCAGCTGCTGTGTGTGATCTGTCCATCATTTAAAACAGCACACAGAATTTTAAGTAACTTTCCTGAGAAACAACAATATCAAAATCTTTTTTACCCTCCAATTTTAGCTTTTAAAATCATGAAAACATTTTTGCTCAGGGGAAGAGATAATTATGGATGGATCAATTTCAAGAGTGTTGGGGGCAGAGTTGCAAAGAACATTTTCTCAGTTTTTGCAGCACTTATTTCCTTAGATGACACAGCTGGAATTTGGGCATTTTCATCCTTTTGCTACTCAGTTATAATAAAGAGGCTATTCTGTTTCAGTATTTCATTTTCAGACCTAAGTCCAGAATTCCTTGTGCAGCTGTCCATGACTATTACTTTCAAAGACAAGAGTTAGAGATTTTGACAAAATGGCTTCCTAAAAAAAACTGACTACAAGGATGTAATGGTGCATGCCTTTAATCCCAGCACTTGGAAGGCAGAGGCAGGCTCTGGGAGATTGAGGCGAGCCTGGTCTAAATAGTGAGTTCCGAGCCAGTTGGGGATACAGGGAGATCCTGTCTCAAAAACAAAACAAACAAACAAACAAAATCAAACACCAAACCACAACAACAGACAAAAAAAAAAAAAAAAAGGCTGACCTGACTATAATTAAATTTCACTCTCTCCTTTTGCATACATTAGGGAACATAATCTGAGAAAAGCAGAGCCAATTTGTATCCTTTTCTAAAGTACAAATCTGCTGGTCATGTTACATTGTGTGATGCTTCTAAAGTTAAATTAAATCTCACCTTGAATGGCAAGAATTACATACAGTTATTACAAGAGCTTATTTTCATTGTGTTACTATTTTGTCTGGGAAACTATAGAGATGTCTAGGTAGCAGTCTCAGAGGCTCAATATCATTGGGTAGACCCCTGGGGTCAGCATCTGGTGAGGACCACCTCACTGAGCAGTACATGGCAGATGGCATCACATGCTGATATAGTAAGAGAGTCAGCAGGATAGCAGGGTGCATCCAGGTTTGCTCCTTTATCAGACTACACTTGAGGGAACAAATCGACTGGTGAGCTGACCTAACTGGTGTGTTAATTTCTTCACAAAATACAGCTGTGATGCAGTCATTGCTCACTATGCCTTGTCTTTTAAGGCTCCCACTATTATTAAGGAAACTGAGATTCCCTATGGGGGCTCTTAGCAACTTAAAGAATTTAGAAATAGAAGGAAGCTTGGGGACAATTTTATTAGTGTTTAAGGGAAAACATAGTATAGTTTAAGTGAAATTCCTGGCAGCCATCAAGAGGAGAGTTGGAGAAAAGGTCATGCCTTTTAAGTTAGGCATGGAGTAGATACAGCTTCTTGAGAATAGAAAATACTCTCTCAAGAATGGAAGTGGGCTAGTGAGCTGAGGAAAGAGCCTAGCAAGTATCAGACCACAAAGTAAATGGTCTTGGGATAACTGTTCTAGTTAGGTTTCTGTTGCTCTGGTAAAACACTGACCAAAAGCAAGTTGTAGGAGGAAAGGGTTTATTTGGTAAAGGCTTTACAGTTCATCATCAAGGGGAGCCAAGGCAGAAACTGTAAAGGAATGCTGTTTACTGGCTCCTGACTTGCTCAGCTGTCTTTCTTACAAGGCCCAGGCCCAACTGGTGAGGGATGGTTATACCCACATTGGGCTGGGCTCTCCTACATCAATTAGCCTTTGAGACATGCCCCTAGGTCAATCTAATGGAGGAAATTATTCCATTGAGGTTCCCTCTTCCCAGGTGTCTCAGGTTGACAACTAGAACTCTGACAGTGAAGAAAGACCTCTAGTTTTCTCTGCAACCGACTTCTTTCACACGTTAACAATCTTCATGTACCTTCTTTCAGTTCCTATTCTGTCATATTAGCACTTTTCAATACCTACTGGAGGCCAAGTACACAGTGTCTGGGGAGCAAACCATAGTACCTTCCATTCTAACCATAGTACAATTACTAGAGTTCTTAGCTGTGGTCCTCAAGGGAAAGAGGGCCCTTATGCTCTGGACATACTTGTTAGTACTGTCTAAGTTACCAGGATTCTATACAAATGAAATGCTCTGATATGCTGGGAATTTGTGGGTGTGGCTGTTAGTGCTGAGTACCTGGGTATCTTTGGTAGCCTTCATGGTGGTCCCTAAGTGGACCACAGAGGGATTTCTTTCCATCCAGGTACTTCTGACCTGAGGACCCACAGTGGGGGTGAGAATGCAGCTTTCTCTTCTGGGAACTGGCAATCCTCTGCCATTTTCACAGCTTGTCTTAGTTTGTTTCCCCATTGCTGTGACAAAACACTCTGACCACTACCAACTTGGGGAGGAAAGGGTTTATTTAGCTTACAACTCCCAGGTCGCAGTTCATCAGGGAGCCCAAGGTAGGAACTCAGGGCAGGAACCTGGAGTCAGGAGCTGGAGCACAGGCCATGGAGGAGCACTGCTTACTGGCTTACTTCCCTGGCCCATGCCCAGCCTGCTTTCTTATGCAACACAGGCCCACCTGCCCAGGGATGGCACCACCCACAGTGGGCTGAGCCCTCCTACATTACTCAACAATCAAGCAGGTGCCCTACAGACGTGGCTACAGGCCAGTCCAATGAAGGAAATTCCCCAACTGAGGTTCCCTCAACCCAGGTATGTCAAGTTGACACTAAAGCTCTCCAGCACAATTAACCACTTGTCAACTTGACAAACACATCACTATTAAACCATAAGCTTTTCAATTTTTGTCCCCAAGATATGATGTTAACATTTATATCACAACATTAGACAGTACAACCTTAAAGACCCCACAGTCATTAAAAAATCCAAACACTTAAAAGTTCAGTCTCTTTTAAAAGTCTCTTAACTGTGGGCTTCTGTAAAATCCAAAACAAATAGTCTTATTTCAAAGGGAAGAATAGGGCACACCTAAGCAAAACCAAAGTCTAGCAAAGTAGCTCAAGGCTGGACATCTGGGATTCACTCATGGTCTTCTGGCCTCCAAACGGTTCTGGCCGCTCCACTTCTCTGACTCTGCCATCCACAGCACAAACAGCTCATCTCACCAACCCAGGCCAGCTCCATTCCACACCTACTGCTGTCCTTGGTGGTCATCCCACGGTCCTGGCATCTCCAAAAAGCTGGGGTCTCCACACTGAAACTGAGGCCACACCTTCACCAATGGCCTCTTCTTGCCTTTCTGGGTGCAAAGCCTCAGATTCCCTCCATGACTCCTTCAGTCCTGGGGTCTTCAGTGCAACTGAAGCTGTACTTTCACCTATGGCCTTTCCTGGCCTCTCGGAGTATCAAGCCTCAGCTGCTCTCTGTGACCCCTTCCATCTTTCAACATCAGAATAATGCAGGAGACTCTTATACGTTACCAAGTCCTGCTTCCAGATTGACATAGAGGCACGGGTCCCCTCTGTGTATTCACCCTGAGGAGATACCTCCCCGAAGACTTCACCACAGTGATTCTGGTTCTTGTTATTTACAGCAGATTTTTCAGCCCCAGCTAACTAGCATCAATTATCCCAGTAAAGCAAAGGTTTTACTTCAGGTTCTGGTCTCTTGTTAGTCACAGCTGATTCTTTAGCCCCAGCTGACCAGAACCCACAGATTCTCAATTCAAAATATCATACAAACAGCCCTCATAGTCTCTGCTTCCCCTTGAAGCTTCACAAGCCAGGCCTCCATCATCTACAAGTCTTTTAGCAGAACTTTTCCAAGCTCCACAGCAACAAACTCTGAGTATTCAATGGCTTTTCCAAATACTTCCACAATCCTCCCCAAAACAACTGGGTCAGGTCACAGCAATACCTCACTCTCTGGTACCAATTTCTGTCTTAGTTTGTTTCTTCACTGCTGTGCCAAACACTCTGACCAATACCAACTTGGGGAGGAAAGGGTTTATTTGTCTTACATCTCCCAGGTCGCACACAGTTCATCAGGGAGCCCAAGGTAGGAACTCAGGGCAGAAACCTGGAGGCAGGAGCTGGAGCACAGGCTATGGAGGAACGCTGCTTACTGGCTTGCTTCCCTGGTCCCTGCTCAGCCTGCTTTCTTATGCAACACAGGCCCACCTGCCCAGGGGTGGCACCACCCACAGTGGGCTGGGCCCTCCCACATCACTCAACAATCAAGCAGGTGCCCCATAGACATGGCTACAGGCCAGTCCAATGAAGACAATTGTCCAACTGAGGTTCCCTCAACCCAGGTGTGTCAAGTTGACACTAAAGCTCTCCAGTACACAGCTGTCAGCAGCTCTCTTGTTTTTAATGGTTCATGTACTTTCCTCCTTGCTGTCTGGAAATTCCTAGTATCTCTTGGTTGGAGCTATATTTTTAAAATACAATGAAGTCTAACAACCCCAACCCTGCGTGCCTTATGGTGTTCTGCTTTGCTACATGGCACTGTGTAAGGGTACATTAAAGATGAGCTGCTTTTCTTTTCTGCTTTCTTATGGGAAAAGTGAAGGGGAAAACACAAGTGGCAAAAAAGAATGAGTAAACACAATAGAAAACCACACATTAAGCCTCAGCCATAGCTCTGTGTGGGTTGGGGCAGCTTATTCAAGCTCTCTGCGCTTTTGTTTTCCTCTCTGCAAAACTAAGAAGACAAATACCCATAGCACACTGAGACACTTGCTTCTTCATTGTTTGGACTCACATAGCTTAGAAGGGCATCACTGATGGAACTGGATGAGTGGACTTGCTTTAGAACCCTGGGGTGAATACTATAATCAGTTTTTGCTAATTCACAGTGAGGGTGTCTCTTATTGAGGTGAATTTACCTGTTGGAGCATCCATCAGTTTCCTTGTGTGAGTCTTGACAACAAAGAAACAACTCCACTTTGTAGATACCGTGGGGTGTAGTGTTGGGACAATGCCTTGTATATAAGAAATATCAAATGAGTAATAACCACTTTTAGAGTATAGCTGCCTAGTGCTAATAATTTCAAGCTGTGTGGGTGCTTCTCAAACCAGCCCCTTGCTGACTCTGTCAATTTAACTTCAGGAAATGTTGTGATAGCTTTGTGTCTTTCTGATCTTTTCAACAGAATTTCTCATGAAAACCCATCTTTATATACATGTGCAAGTTCCATGCTTGTGTTGCTTAGATCTTTAAAAATCTAAAAGAAATAATATTCTGCCCATGTAGGTTGCTGAGTTCTGAAAATAATAGTGATTGATGTGGAAAGCAGAAGTTGAAAACTGCCATAGCAACAAAGACATCACAGAAAAACAAAGCTCTAGGAGCTAGTTTTTTTTAAAGTTCAGAAATGCCCATAATATGAAGAGATTATTAGACTCTACAAACAATCATCAGGACATTAAAATGACTTTGATCTTGGTTATTTTGCCTTGTATTGTCAAGTCCAAAAAGCATCTAACACAAATAGGTTAATTACTTTTTATATAATATGTATATATAAAAGAAAATTGTAATATGTAGCTGTTATGCCAAATTTTCCCCTCCCCCTTCTTGGGAGACACCCTTTGAGGTCCCAGGGCTGACAAACTGACAAAATACTTTCTATTTGGCTTTTGCATAGTTTATGACATCTGGGAAAGGGTGACATACAAAGGCATGAATTCCCATAGGCTTTTCCTTCCCCATATTTGAAATGCACACGCTCGCAGTCTCTGCCAGGTTTTTGTAAGGTAACTTGTTGGGGGACCCTGCTGTTAAGGTCGTAGTCCACCATGTCTAGACAGCTCACTGAGCTTGGCTCAAAATGGAGGACTCCCTTTCTCAGCAGGGGCTTCCTACTCTTTGCCTGACCTTATTTGGAAAGTGTCTCCAAGCACAGATGCCTGACCTTATTTGGAACATGACCTTTGACATAGTTCCCTGCAAATGCTGCCCCTGGTATTCCCATATGATAATTAGGCATTGTACTACAAGCAATCAATCCCCCCTCCCCTTTCTACATGATAGGGTCCTCCTGCCACATGTAAATAAAGCATACTATGAACACCTATCAGGTAAAGCTTTGGATGCCATCCTCACCCTAAATATTCTCTCCAACTCCCCAAAATAAATGAGCTGTCTCACTGAAGCTGACTCCTGGAAGTTCTTTTCATCATCCTGACTGTGTTTGTCACCTCTGCTCCCTTTGTTCTTGTGGATTGGGGGCCAAGGACCCACGAAGGAAGAGAGACCCACAGCTGGTGCCCAACGTGGGGCTCCTGGAAAGTGGAGTTTGTGAGTACCCCTCCATGATGGTAGCAACATTTTTGCTTAACCATCTTGACTGAGGACTGGTCGTCTCTTTTCCCCTCTTTGCTTTACTTTTGGTTTGCACCTTTGCAAGGGACTGGATATGGTTTGGGGGAAACTGAAGTCTCTCCATTGGGGCAACTCCCCTACATTGGCCAAAGGCCCCCTGACCTCTTTCCGGACCCCAACAGTCCAACCGAGTGTAGGCAATAACCTTTACATCTCTCTTGAAAAAAAAAAAAATCTGGTAAAGCAGCAACCAGTTAAATGTCTCTAGACAGTTGCCAGTCTCTTAAATCTGCAGGCAGGCTTGTGTTCTTTGGAATGTTTCAATCCCCCATGGCAAGCTGCCTCAGGAACATTGAACGCCACTGACAACACTTCCTTTCTTTCCTATAACAGGAAATTCAACATCACGTCAGAGGGATCTCCAAATTCGCTCCCTTAGAGCCCTTCTTAAGAGGAGTTAAGATTTCCCAAAAAGAAGGCTTAGAATTTTGGAATGAGGTGTTTCAATTCTCACCCTGGGTCTTGTCGGGAGACATCTCTGACCTGGATGTCTGGATCCGTGTTGCCTACCTGGCTTGTAAAAAAGAAATCCAGAAAGGGTACCATTTGCCCTTTTCCTTCCTTCCCATCATAGCTACCATCCGACAATGTTTATGAAAGACACACAAGCCTGAGGAGGACCCACAAGACCAAAAACAAATACAGGAAAATAAGGGGGAAGACTCAAATGAAGAAGAAGGCTCTGAAGATTGCCCAGTAGCAGATTTAGCCACCCTAGAAAAGGCAATTGATCTAGTCAGACAAAAACTACTCACCGACCAAAAAGACCCTTCCTCCTTTTACCCCCCACTTTCCCCCTTACAAGTCCTCATGGGCTGAGGAAGACAAAGACCCAAATGTTAAGACCCAGGTTCCAAAAAACACCAAAAATTCCCAGATAAATCTTCCTCCCTCTCCTTCACCCTCAGCACCATCATCTATGATTCCACCCTCCACAGCCATTAAACAGTTCTGTAATCTTAGGGATAATGGGAGCTATTGCTCCCAATATCCTCAACCACAATGACCTTGGGACCCAAAAATCCCACTCATAGGAACCTTCCCCATTAACCTACAAGTAACAAGACAACGTCCACTGGCTTGGTATCACCTCCCAGCAACAGATTTAAAAGAATTGTGCCATGCCATCCATGAGGACAGAATCCATGCTCCATGGGTCAAATCTATATTACAAACTTTCAATACCAACCTCCTAACCCCCCAGGACTGGAGCAATATCTGTTGATCCACTCTCCCCAGTCCGTTATTTGTACAATGGGATGCTTTGTTTAGAGATGAATGCCTAATACAGGCTAGGAAAAAAATGACATACATAATCAATAACTAGGACCACAACAAGGACAAGATCCCCCCACTGGATTCATAGATTGGAATTATGGCCAACTGTTCAGTCAGGGTTATTTCTCCACAGGAATCCAACAGGCCGTGATTCCTGCAGCTGTTTTGAACAGGTCCACTTATGTGCATTCCAGGCCTGGAATCGCCTAACCCCCTTGTCCACAGGGCCTGGAGAGGCCTCGTCACTGACCTTTCTAAAACAAGAGCCAACTGAAACCCTTCCAGATTTTATACTAAGAATACAAGCCAGTTTAGACAGAAAAATAACAGATCCCATAGTCGAAGATTTACCTGATAGGTATTCATAGTACACTTTATTTATATGTGGCAGGAGGACCCTATCATGTAGAAAGGGGAGGGGGGATTGATTGGTTGTAGTGCAATGACTAATTATCATATGGGAAAACCAGGGGCAGCATTTGCAGGGAACTATGTCAAAGGTCATGTTCCAAATAAGGTCAGGCATCTGTGCTTGGAGACACTTTAGAAATAAGGTCAGGCAGAGAGTAGGAAGCCCCTGATGAGAAAGGGAGTCCTCTATTTTGAGCTGAGCTTGGAGAGCTGTCCAAATGTGGTGGACTACGACCTTAACATCAGGGTCTCCCAACAGTATCTTCCTGTGGTCCGTTTCCCTGTGTCCAATATGGCAATGGCTCCACCCCTTTTCCTGGTGTGCTCCATGTTTCTCAGTGTAGATCTCTAGATCCACCCCTGTTCAGTTCTAGCTTTTCAGAGGCCATCTACCCAACAATAGTGTATATTATGTTATATACAACTTTACATATATATTTCTATGTGTGTATATGTATGTGTATATGGGCTGGAGAGGTGACTCAGTGGTTAAGAGCACTGGCTGCTCTTGCAGAGGACCCAGATTTGATTCCCAGCACCCACATAATGGCTAACAATCATCCAGAACTCCAGTTCCAGGGGATCTCATGCCCTCTTCTGACCTCTGTGTACCTCTAGGTGCAGTTACATACATGCAGGCAATACACTCATACACATAAAGTAAAAATAAAAATAAATATCTATCTGTCTATCTATCTATATCTATCTATCATCTATCTATCATCTATCTATCTATCATCTATCACCTATCATCTATCACCTATCTATCTATATCTGGACACTGCCACTACCAGCTCCTCCAACAGCAGCAGCAGCATATTGAACAGTGTGATGTCAGGGTAAAGGGCACAGCTGAATAAATTTTGAAGATTTTTTTCAAAGCTTAATGAAAGACAGGCCTATCTGAGTGATTTTACATTTTTTACACAGTACAGACTTGAAAATTTTAAAGTCAATTCTTGCTACCTTTCCCTTTCCTTATCAAGAGTAACTCACAATAAAATAAGAAAACAACCAAATCCAAAACAATTTCACAGCATCTAGATTTTATATATATCTTTATAAAGTAATCAAACTTCCTGAAAATGGGCCACTTTGCTGAATATGTCAGGAATGCTGCGAAAGCATAGAAAATATATAACATCTGAAATGTCTCCTGTTACCTTAGTTGTTTTTGATAACCCATATGGCCACATCAAGTGTCTTCAATAAAGTATCTGAACCATTTAAGCCAATTTGGCTTCTGTAGTAGGGAGATAAATTCAATTACATTCTCAGTTACTGGAGCAGATACTGAAGAGGAGGAAATGTGCTGCTGCAGTGGCAGTTACAGGAAAGGAAACGGATTGCTTACAGGAGTTCCAGGCAGTTTTTCTGAATTGTTTAAGCATATTTTATATAAAAGTAGGTTATCTATATACATGGTAAAGATTAACACACTGATCAAAAGGGATAATATACATAAGAGAGAATAGGCGGAGATTTTTCTTTTCCTAGCAACTTAAGTAATACTGTGTGTCTACACATGAAAAGGAATTTTGGCCCTGACATCTCACTTTCAGATGTGCTGCTGTTACTGCTGGAGGTAATGGTACTGGTACTCATAAGGCAAGGCAAAAGATGAGGATAGGCCAAGTTATTTTACTCTCTCTGACCACAACAAATAGTGTCAATTCAGAAGACAGCTGAAACTAATGGATTCCCTTTCTTTGTTCATTTATGCGTAATATTAAAAATGTGTTTTTCTAAACTATGTAAATGTCAATGGGCATATACTGATATAGACAGAAATAGACATTGGGTTGGTTCATCAAAGAGCTTTTAGAATCTGCTAGCTGGTCTTGTATCTATGGTACAGATATACCTATATTAAATACATACATATATGAAAATGCATTTTATGTTACATGTTAGAGAAAAAATTAATCTGTTTTGATATTTTCTAGACTTGATAATATGAAGTGTGATAGCCAAGATTAAAGGCTTTAAAAATGTCCTGGGCATTATTGTAGATTGATGTTATAAAAGTTTTTAATCTTAAAAAAATTTAGCTCCTGAATTTGGCTCTCCAAAAGCATGCTTTCCAGTTTCCTATGATGTCCTTATTTGCTATGGCAGGAAAGAAATGTATCAGTTCAAGGTACATGAGTTTTATATTTTGAAATCATGCTTGTCATCACTTTAAATTCAACATTTTGCAGTCTGTGAGCAATTATGTGCTACTTAATAGACTTTCAGCTCATAACAGGCAACGACAAAAGTAATTGAAAAAAAATCATTGTAATTTCAAAACAATAAAACTAGGTAAGATTAAAATATTTTTACAATAATTGCTTTATAGCAGTTAAAAGGACTGAACTGCTTTGCATTGGTCAAACATCTACTTCTGCTTGGTAAGCCACAGCCAGAGTGTAAAGTGTAAAGGTCTTTCATTCGAGCATTTTCATTAGTGAATCATTTCTACTATAATGGTACATAGTGATCTGAAAAATCTCAGTAGCATTTGAAATCAACCTTTCCTTTGTTCACAGGATCACATCTTTCTCTGTGTCAGGAGCTCGTCCCCTGACTGGCTAGGCTGACTCTGCTTTCTGTGTTCCTTGTCATTCAGAGGTTAACAAGGCATGCTGTTCTTGAGAAGATGACAGAATTTCCAGAAGGAAGCCTGGCCCACAGAAGCAAGTTACCATCCACTTGAGTGCCCTGTGCTGACCTCTCAGTGATCTGAAAAAGCCGTGTGGTCATGCCACATGCCAGAGGCCAAGAATGAATTTTTACCCTCCACCCCCACAAAGAGGCCAAGGCAAGAAGGGTGAAGGATTGTATCAATAAACCAGTGTGCCACACACAGGTTTCCTTCTTTACTGCTTGGAAATCAGAAAAAAAACCCCAAATTTTTGACGGACATTTATGGCAGAAACTGGGTGAGTGGAGTTGCTTTGGCCCCTCTAGTGGACACATTCAGTGCTTTGATAATTGACAGCAAGGGACTCACTTACCTGAAGCTCTGAGTAGTTCAACATAGAAGGTAATAGCGTGCTTCTAATCCCAGCATTAGTCCTTTGACTCTGGAAAGCACATCATCACCAGATGAGAAGCATTTTGATGTTATTTAAAAATATGTCCAGTACCATGCCCCTGACTATTTCTGTACAGTATAATCCTGATGGCTATTCCCGTACAGTATAATCCTCTCCTAACCCCAATATTCCTGATGACTATTTCTGTACAGTATAATCCTCTCTTAACCCTGATATTTTTCTATGATGAAATGGTGGCATTCAGGCCATTGAAGATGCCGAATTCATCACCCATGTATGCTTTCTGGCATTAACATGGTGAAGACCTGTCTGGTTCTCCAAGTCCCCAACCTGAATGCACACCTTTCCTTTCCAAGGCCAGTAGGCTCTACCAAGCTCTACTGTGGCTGCCTTTTTATTTGGGTGCTGCTATGGTTTAGATAAGTGCCGTGTATTAAGGAATCCCTCCTCACCTGATGGTGACTGGCAGGTGGTAGAATCTTTACAAAGTGGGTCCCTATGTGAAGGTCTTAGAGCACTGAAGGTGTGCCTTCATAGGGTTTTGTGGCTCTTACTCCTTTTCTGTCCCATGACGTGAGCAGTTTTCTTTACCAAATATTCCTGCCAGGTTGTGTTGCCTCATCACAGGTCTATAGTAAAAAGAAACACTCCAGGGGCTAGAGAGAGCTCAGCTGTTAAGAGCACTGGCTGCTCTTGCAAGAGGATCTGGGTTCCATTCACAGCAACCACATGGCAGCTAACAACTGTCTGTAACTCCAGTTCCAGGGGATCCAATGCCCTCTTCTGACCACTACAGACATTGTATAACATGGGTGCACTTACATACATGCAGGTAATATATTCATACACATAAAAACAAAAAAAGAACTACTCCATATTGAACTGGAACCTCAAAAACAGTCAAAATAATCCTTTTTTATTCACAATTGCCCAAGGTATTTTTTTTTTAGTAATAATGAAAAACGAATATGAACACCTTCAAAATACTTATGCTTAAAGGTATGATATAATTGCATTCACATGTTTTCATGAGTTCTTCAGTATTGAATTAAGAGTGGGAGGCAAGATCAAGAGTTCTGTATGATTAGTGGAATGTAGTAGTTAGAAACAACAAACATTTTCATTTACAATTTTAAAGATTAATGTATATTTTATTAAGTGAAGACTTTCCTTGGCATCTTCATATATGTGTGTAATTTTCTATGATCACTTCTGCCTGTTACCCTCTTCTCCCCCATTACCTTTAAGTCACCTCCCCCTCCATTCCACATATGGGAGAAAACATGGAATACTTATCTGAGTCTAGCTTCTTTCGTGAAATACAATTGCTTCCAGCTTCATATATATTCCTTCAAATTACCTGTTTGTTCTTTATGGATAAATAATACTCCACGGTTAACACACACCACATTTTTTAAATTGATTCATCCATTGATTCCATAATTTGGCTATTGTGAATAGAGTCATAATAAATGTGGATGGGCAGGTACCTCTAGCAAACTTACCATGGTTCCTTTGAATATATATCTGTGAGAACAATTTTTGCAATATAGATATGCTTTGAACAGATAAGTTTTACTTAATGTTTGATGCAAAAATTTAATATTATCTTTTTCCTGTTTATAATGTTGACAAGCTCATGGAGCCCTGTGTTCCTCTGGGAACCTGGGCATATGACCTTAATCCCTCATGACCCTTCCTTGCCCTCAAACCAAATTAATGTATGAATGTGTGTTTGTATGTTTTATATATTAAAGTACTATAAACAGTGCTTATATAATTGAAAAAAAGTGAGATAATTATCCCATTTGTGTTGCAAGCAATAGATGGATTTTAACAGATAGAATCTGTTATAACTGTGTGCTCTTCTAAATCAGTAGGGATTAGAAGGGGCAAAATCCTCCCCTGTTAAGAGAGCTCTGCTTTAACGTCTTCGTTTCTTGTTGGCTATACTGTTTTGGTAAAAGACAGAGCAGGCCCTTTGTTCAACAGCACAGTTCCAAGAGACTTCTGAAGAATGGGTCCTCAACAGTTCAGGTTCTCTCTTGCCTTAAAAATGGATGAGTTATGTAGTTTTTTTCCTTATTTATTATTTTTGTTTTATGTTACAAGTGTACTGCCTGTATGTGGGTAAGTGCACATGTGTTGTTCAATGCCCACGGAGGACAGAAGAGGGCATTGGATCCCATGGAACTGGAGTTATAGATGGTTGTTAGCCACTTCTCTCCTTCTGCCTTTATATGGGTCCCAGGAATTGAACTTAGGTTACCAGACTTGCACCTTTAACCAATTGAGCCACCTGGCCTGTCCAATTCTTGCTTTTATTTCCTGAGCTTTTAGAATCCTATTCAGAGGGTCACTGCCTAGTCCTACAATACGAAGTGTTTCCTCTGTTTCTTTTAGGAGTTTCAGAGTAAGAAACAACCTTTTAAAGTTTACTAGTGTTTACATCCCTCATTACTGCATTTGTAGTTGAGCTTGGGTAATATTTTGACATCACATTTTCCCTTTTTCTATTGTACATTCTGGTGCTCAAAGTACTCATTAACCAGAGTGCAGAACGACTCCTGATACATCAAGCCTTCTAGCAGGAATATCAGAAACCTTGTGGCTTTTCTTTTAAAGTCATGCTGCATATGTGTGTGTCCATCAGTGGCTTTATCCAACCTGATGTAGACTCCTTCCTGGCATGTCCTTGGCATGACAATTGGTTTTCAAATTACATGCTCTTCTCATTGTGTGTCACTCAGTATTGTCATTCAAAGAAGGATCTTTGTCAGCACCTCATTGTATTTTCTCTTCTATTTTAATCAATTCCATTTATTTTGTAACTGGTGATTATGTGATTCATGTTTCTTTTAAGCAACCACTTTGTTAAAGTATGACTAATAAATGTTTAGTAGAAAACACCTGTAAAACCATTGCCATAACCTCTTCCACAAATGTATCTACTTAACATAGGATCTAACCTCCTAGAAAAGTTGGAGTACACAGAAGTTAGGTAACAGAAGTTAACTATATGCATCATGTTGTTTGGATCTCTAGGAATCACTATCTTGCATAACCAAAACTTTCTACCCTTTAATGAACATCTTGGCCTTCTCTTTCTTTCCCAGCCCCTGGAAACCACCATTTCACTTTCTTCTTCCCATAGTTTGACTATTTTAGTTTCATTACATCAATGTGATCATGTACTGTTTTTTCCACCCAACTAAGAGATACCACCCAATTAAAATATATCACCCAAATAACAAAAAATCCAATTAAAATGGTTAAAATTTTTTTTTAAACTTAGCAATTTATTCTTCTGAAATACCAAGGCAACTTAGGGTGTTGAATTCTATCCCATTTATTCTAAGTATGGATTTTTCTCAGACACTTTTATTTCTAATAATTACACATTTCTCCAAAGGCTGATGATGTGAGTTCAGTCCCTGAACCCTCGTGATGGAAGAACAGAACTGACTTTACAAACCTTCATCTCCACAGATGCACCATGGTACCCATGCAGGTATACACACACACACACACACACACACACACACTATGTAAATAAATGAAAAATATCCAGGCAAGAAAATAGCTTGTTTTCCTTCCCAAAGAATATTAATTAGCTATGAAGCTACATCTCTCCATCCATCCAATGGGTTTTCCTTTAAAGCTAAACAGACCTAACCCTTAAAAATCACATTTAACAAAAGTGCTGCTGTTGTATATTTTAGAGCTTTGGTTGCTTACTTTCACTAAATCATTTGTTGAGAAAATTCATGCTACCGAAATATTTTTAGTTCTGTAAACTCCTTGTTAATTGCTAAAGGAAGGGGTTTTAGAACAACTCATGCTAATATTTGTTTTCCTAAGCACAATGTCCCTCAGCCACATGTTCAAAGGAGTCAAAGCCAGAGTTCCAAACAGGGGAAGAAAGGGAAAGACCTGTTTTTTTTTTTTTTTTTCAAATTTCAAATGTTCCTATAAGAGTCCATTGGAATTTCTTGACGAGAGCTTCCGAAAGCATCCCTCTATTGGGTTCCTCCTCATTTTTCTTTTGTCTGCCAAGACTGGACTGGAGACTGATGAACTCAGGATTTGTTTTCAGGCATTTTGGTAGCTGTTGGAATGGCTAGAATCAGTGTCAGTTACCTCTCAAAGGCTTTTAGATAGGGGGAGAAAACAAATTTATCCATCATTTTAGAACAATAGTAGGTTGCCTCCCTTAGCTACAGATGGGTACTACAGTATTGGAGACCAAGATTTGAAGTCTTACATCTGAGCAGCACTTTATTATAGAAACAAAATCATCAATGAGAAATAATTACACAATTATTTCTCAATTAAGTCCATAAAATTTTATATGGACTTAAGTCTAATGTCTTGGAAGTGTAATCCCTTGAACTCTTAAAGAAATATACTGATCAATTTAATCTTTGGTTATATTTTCCTTTAGGGTGTTTAAGATCATGCAGTTGGCCCAAATAAACCAATTTATTTTACTCTTAAGGTCATTTGAGAATATTAATTAGCTATGAAGCTACATCTCTCCATCTATCCAATGGGTTTTCCTTTAAAGCTAAAAAGACCTAACCCTTAAAATTCACATTTAACAAAGTGCTGCTGTTGTTCCTCAGGGCTTGGGAGGAGCCCCTGGTTCCTTTATTTTACTATGTGATGATAAATCAAAGGTCCTGTTCAACTGTGGCTGGCTTTGATATTTTCCAAAATAGAAAAAATGAGAAGGCCTAAGTGAGTGATGAAGGTCTGTGTAGGTTTGTTAATGAAAAATAAAGGATGAGACATAAATAATATACACATAATTGTAAATTTTCTCAAGTCATAGTTTATTCATCTAGTTTAAGGAACAAAATGTATGTCTAGTCAAGGTTTATCTGAGAACATTTGCTTTTGCCCAAGCTTTATCTACACAGCACATAGTAATTAAAAGTACCAGACTGGTGGAACAAACCTTCTTGGATGTTTAGCAGCCTTATTTTGAGGCCTATACTAATCTGGCCAGAGGGACTTAAAGGACAGTTTTTGCTCCTTGCCCTCCAAGGTCAACTACCTTCTACAGGACTATGGAGCATCTCTCAAAATGTCCTGTAACTGTGGTGAGTCACCTGTCCTCTTGTTCAGGGAGGCCATGGAGACCTCACAAGATGGACTTGAACTAGTGTCCAGTCTATAAAGAGGAGGGTCAACACAGAGGAAGCATTTTCTCCATGGTTAAAATTTTTTAAAGGATAAAAAGTAACTAGTGCTAGTGAAAACAAAGAGAAAGGGGAATTCTTACACGTACTTTTGGTGGGAATAATTTAGTAAATACATTATGAAATACAGCACACAGTTTCCTCAGAATTGAAAATAGGACAAGTGCATGATCCAGCAATTCCATTACTGGAAATGCATCCAAAGGAAATGAAATCCATATGTCAGAGATCTCTGCATGCTGATGCTTATTGCAACACTATTTCCAGCAGTTGGGGAATGAAAACAAACTAGATGTATACTAAATAATAAAAGTACGGGTATAGTTCCGACATAACATATATGCATATATCATTCTTTTAATTGAATAAGTCAGACATACAAAGACAAATACTATATATAAAGCCGATCTCATAGAATTTGAAAGAATAAGTGTCCCACAGACTGTGGAAATTAGGGGGCCTAACTGGAGGAAATGTTGTTGGATTGGGTAGAGGAGAAATAAGTTCCTTTGTTCTATTACACAGTGAACTGACCATAGATAATACAATGTTATAAATGTTACAATGTTTCAAAGATGATAGGAGAAAGAATTTCAAGCATTACACCATAAGAATATGACCAATGTTTGTTGAGCTAAGTATGCTTACTCTGATTTTAATATTATATAATGTATAAATGTGTGTGCTGGATAGCTTCAGTTGTCAACTTGACAGAACTGGACAGAAAAAACCTCCTCCATTGGACTGGCCTGTGGCTATGTCTGTGGGACATTTTCTTGAGTTTTGAATGATATGGGAGGGACCAACTCAATGTGGGCAGTGTCACCCCTGGGCAAGTGGTCTTGTGTTGTATAAGAAAACAGGCTGAGGATGGGCATGAGGAGCAAAACAGTAAGCAGCATTTCTCCTGGCCTCAGCTTCAGTTCCTGCCTCCAGGTCCCTTCCCTGCTTAAGCTCCTGCCTTGGTTTCCCTCAGTGAAACATTGTCACTAGGAAGAGTTAAGGAAATCCTTTTACACTGTGGGTAGGACTGTAAATTGATGTACCACTATGGAAAACAATATGGAGTCTTCAGAACAAATGAAAATAGGTCTGCCATATGAGCTAGTAATCTTGCTTATGTGCATATAGTCAAAATGTACTAAAACCAGGAACTTAAAAATTTATCTATGGCTGGGGAATGACTCAGTGGATAAAGTACTTGCTGCACAACATAAAACCCTGAGTTTGGCTTTCCAAAACCTACATAAAGTTAGATTCGTAGCATGTGCCTAATCCAATGAGATAGAAGGCCAAAAAGAAGAATCCTCCAAGGCTCATGGGCTAGCTAGCCTGGGATGTTCAATGGCAAGCAAAGACCACCATCTCAAATGAGGCAGAAGGCCAGGACCAACACCCAAATTCATCCTCTGACTTTCACAGCATGTACACCTGCATTCACTCACACAAACACACATACACACACGTGCGCGTACCCATACAAACAAAAAGAGATGTGTCTGCATCCTATGTTTATATGGCACTTTTCATAATTACCAAGGCATAAAATCAACTCAAATACTCAGTGACAGACAAACAGAAGAATAAAATATGGTACATACAAAGAATGGAACAATATATACTTTAAGAGGACATCCTGCCATCTGCGATGACATGGATGAACCTGGAGGACATTAGGGGAAAGAAGCCAGGCATTGGCATTTACCTGACAAAGGCTGTTGAGTCCTCCCTTCTACACTTGTCAGCTATTTGCATATCTTCTTATTTTGAAACATGTCTATTTGAATTATTTGCCCATCTTTTATTTTCTGAAACGTTTGTGTTCCTGATATAACCTGAGTGTCGATTTCTTCGCAGATGAATAGTTTACACATAATTTCTTCCATCTTGTGAGTTGTCTCTTGACTCTGTTGATGGTTTCCATTCTGTGCAGTTAGATGTAATCTCAGCCATCTATTTTTTGTTGCAGTGTTTTGGATCAAACTAGGGTCTTTACAATCCAGGCAAATGCTCTCCCATTGAGCTACATCTCCAGCCTCTTGTTCGGCTATTGTTTCTTTTGTTGGCTGTGCTTTTAGAGCCCTTTGCAAAATGTTACTGTGTGAAACTATGTCATGAGTTGCTCACCCTGTATTTCCTTTCAGTTGTTTGTTGGTTTGGGTCTTACATTATTGGGTTTTTAATCCATTTCAAGTTTATTTTTGAATATAGTGAGACAGAGATCTGGCTTCTTCTGCAAGTGGATATTGGGTTATTCTAGCATCACTTACTGAACAGACTCACTTTGTCCATTGTATATTTTGGGGAACTTTGTTGAGCATCAGTGGGATCCAGAAGGTGGTTTCATTCTGGAATTATTCTTCTGATCCACTAGATTATTTGTGTCCATGCTGTTTTGGTTACTCTGGCCTTGTAGAATATCTTGACATCAGTGATTATGATGCCTCCAGCTTTTTTCTTTTAGTTAAAGTTTGTTCTTGTCTATTCAGGATCTTTTGGGCTTCCCTAGGAATTTTAGGGTTATTTTCCTAGCTTAGTCATTGAATCTGAGGAGTGTTATGGATAGAGTGGACATGTTAACAATACCATTCTAACCCATATACATGAAAAATTTTTATGTTTTTGTTTTCTTCAATTTCCTTCATTAAAAAATGCTTTAAAATTTTCATTTTAGGGTTTTCAGTTGATTACAATCTTATGAATTTTGTATTTTTTGTAGTTCTAGTTTGGGATTGCTTTCATGATTTCTTTCCTGATATACTTGTTTGGTGTATAAAGTGATACGAGTTTTATGAGTTGAGCTAAAACTTTTTAATCATTTATTTTTATTTTTATGTGTATGAGTGCTTTGCCTACATGTATATCAAGCACACCATGTTTTAATTATAATAAATTGCCTTCTGATGACTTCTTTTGCTGTGCTCCACATATTTGGTTATGTTGCATTTCTATTTTCCTTTTGTTTTCAGGAATTTTTGATCCTCTTTTTAGTTTCTTCAATGATCCATTATTCATTCATTCAGTGTCCATGTGCTTTTATAATTTCTAGTTTCTTTTGTTATTGGTTTTGAGTTCTATTCCATTGTGGTAAGAAAAGATGCCTGATATTATTTTAATTTTGATTTTAGGCATTTACCGAGACTTTCTTGATCGCCTACTATTGGTATATTTTTTTGAGACTGTTTCATGCACTGCAGAAAAGATTTTGTGCTCTACAGCTGTTGCATGAAATATTCTATGAATATCTATTAGGTCCATTTGGTCTGTGATATAGTTTAATTGTGATATTTCTGCTGACATTTTTGATTAGATGACATATCTATTTGTGAAAGTAGGGTGTTAAAGTCCTCAACTATTTTTGTGTCAGAGTCTATCTCTCCTTTTAGATATAATGGTTGATGAAATTGCAATGTAAAGCATTGTCTATATATTTATAATTATTATCCCTTATTGAATTAACCCCTTAATTATTGTGTAATAACTGTCTTCATCTCATTTTAACATTAGCTCAGATCCTATTTACTCTGCTATGAATACAGCTAATTCTGCTCATATTTTATAACCATTTTCACAAGGTATCTTTTCCTAACATTTTCGTCTGTGTATGTCAGTGAATAATATAGGTGTGTGAGTGTGTGTGTGTGTGTGTGTGTGCATGCCTGTGTGTGTGTGTGTGTATACACGGATGTATGTATATGTAACACATCAGTGGGCTTTTAAAATCAATGCTGACAATCTGTATCTTTTATTAATTGATTTTTTTGTGATTTTCATATAGTATAGTTTGATGGCATTTAGATCCTCTCCTCTATCTGCACCTCCCCCACTGGCCCCCACTGAATTTGATATATGTCCTTAAATGTCCATCGGTGTGCTTCCATCCACTGGGCCAACCAAGACTCCTATCCCTATAAGACACTGTCTCTCCCCCTCTCAGAAGCACCAACTGCCCAAAATTCCTTAGGTTGGGTTGGGATTTCTTACCCATTTTCCCATGTCTAGGCTGGGATTTTGTCTAGTTTGAACTTCCATAGGATTTGTGTATGCTGTCACCATTGCTGAGAGTTCATATGAGTAGGTGACCAGTTGTCTAGAATATTCTGTTTCCTTGTCATCCATCGCCTCTGGCTCTTACAATCTTTCTGCCTCCTCTTCTGCAATATCCCTGAGTTTTGAGGCAGAGGTTTGAAATAGGTGTCTTACTTAGGGATAAGCACTCTGTGGTCTCTTGTTCTCTGCACATTGGCCAATTGTGGGTTTCTGTGTTAATCATCATCTGCTGCATAAAGAATTTTCTCTGAAAAAACAAAAAGAAATTTCTCTGGTGAGAGGTGAAAGATGAGTTCATCTGATGAGTAATGCAATTTCTGTTTCATTCAAGATGTGTCACTTGGGGATAAATGTCTTAGAGACACTTATTCTCTACCTTTGGCCAATTCTGTAACTCTGCAATAGTTTCTATCTGTTACAAAAAGAAACTTCCTTGACAAAGAGTGAAAGTTAAACTTATCTGTAAGTACGAGGAGGAATATTTAGAATAAAGTAAGAAATTATGTTGGTCTAGGGATTTGGCAAAACTAGAGTTTTCTGTAGGATCTATGACCTTTCTAGCCATGTGTATTTGGCTATGTTTACAGTACCACACATGAGTAGACAGCTGTTGATTACCCCCAAGATAAAAGTGCCAGTACTGTACAAATAGTGATAGTTTTCTGGGACAATCATCATTGTTTATGAGGTTTTACAGCTGGGTAAGACCACTGATTGGTTTTCTCCTTTGGCAGATTATATAGTATGAAATTTTCAGGTAAATGGATGGAACTTGAGACTGTTATACTAAGGGAAGTAACACAGACCTAAAAACATGAGCAACATATGTTTTGCCTCATTTGTGGATCCTAGCTCCAAATCCCTAGATGGGAGTATATATCCTGACATAACCACAGGAAAATGGAAAGGAGCCATGGGGAGAAAAGGGAATAAGGATCTTTAGAGAAGGGGATAGTAGAAGTCAGGTGTTGCTATGGAGGAAATGGGGTAAACGGGTACACTATAAGCCGGGAAGGAGTAGGGAGACAGACGAGTGACAGGAGAGATAAAGAATGCTTAGGTGGTATGAAAAACCAGAGGGAAATATATTATTTTAAAGTCTTACTGAAAAATATGCGTACAATAAATATATGCATGCATGTGCAAAGCTTAAGTCTAAATAACAAAAAACACAGCGCTAGGCAGGAGAAACCTCCCTTTGAGCTGCTGGTCTGAGTAGTACAAAAGACTCCAAAAATAGCACAGGATATTGCCAAAGCCCTTGATTCCCTCTCAGAACTTGAAAGTAAGACCCTATTGCTGAAGACAGGTCACATTTTGGACACAGTATTTTGAGCAATTGAGCTGGAACTAAGCTGGAAGCCTTCTCTCTGAAGGCCAGTCCTCATGGTAAGATACTGTACAATTTTATCTTTTAATTGGAGTTTACTATTAATATACCAAAATTTTTTAATTCTATGTATTTTTAATATCCTTTGTTCATTTCTTATTCTTCATCTTTGTGGTTTGGTGTTACTTTTGATCCATTTCTTTTTCTTTTTGGTATACCTTTCATTCCAGAGTGCTTTATACTTTTATGAAGTTTCCTGATGACGATTGTCTTTCTTTTACTTCTAAATGAAAGACTCCCCTGAGTAAGTCTGGTCTGGTGATGATGAATTTTCTCAACTTTTGTGTCCTTTATGTCTGAATTAGCTTTGTTGGGCATGCTATTCTTGCTTGTTTTTTTGTTTTTTTCTTTAAGAATTTGGTATAAGTCATTCTATTCTTAGATTTTCGTTGTGAAATTTGATGTTAGTTTAAAATGTCTGCCATTAAATGTGATTAAAAGCTGTTCTTTTACATGTTCTAGAATTCTCTTTTTTGTGTATTTATGAGCATTTGCTCATGAAATTCTGTGGTGAGGTTCCATTCTGGTCATGTCTGTTTGGAATTATGTGGGCTTTCTTTATCTGAATGTTTGTCTTTTCCACGATTAATGGAGCTTTCAGCTCTGACTACAGTGAATAAATTTTCTATCATGTTCCTTTTGTTTTGTCTTCACAGATCCCCCAGAGTTCAATTTTTTTTTTTTTTTTTTTTTTTGAGACAGGGTCCCCCTGTAGCCAGCCTGGCCTGGGTCTTACAGAGATCCACCTGCCTTTGCTGAGATTAAAGGTGTGTGCCACCACGCCCAGCTAACCTGTTATTTCTTAGATTTGCTTAAACGTAGAACCATTGCAGCATCTTTTGCAGTAGTATTTCACAAAAACTGTTCCAGAGAATGGCGGATAAAAGTGACGGTAGATGAGGAGGAAAAGCAGATGGTTTCGTAGTGACATCTTAGATATAAAGCCCTATCCAAGGGAGGCTCATAGTCACCCACACCCAATTATGAGCTAGTGTTTGTTAGGGAAGCCTGGGAGAAGTGTAGGAAGGGCTGTTTATTGTCTGGAATGAATTGGACTTGCCTTTTCTTTTCTTAGTTTTTACTTATTTTTATTTTGTGTATAAGTATGATGCCTACATATATATATACACCTAACTCCCTCTCAAATTTGTTACTTCTTTAATTATTACTGTTACACACACACACACACACACACAT
>NW_008333042.1:78126-102948 GCF_000622305.1 Nannospalax galili
TTTTTTGTTGTTGTTGCTGTTCATTGTTGTCCCAAGGGTCTTGGAAGCTGTTTTCATCCTTTTTCTTCATTTGTTTGACTGGGATATTTCAAAGGACCTGTTTTCATGTTCACTAATGCATTCTTCCTCTGGATAGTTTTCTACTGTTTTGTTAAGGTTTTCAATTATATTTTTGATTTATTGAGTGTATTAGTTTTTTTCTTAACTCAAGAGAGGAAGAATTTATTTGGCGTGAAATTTTAAAATCATCCAGTGATTGCTTGGTCCCATGTGTTTGGACAGGACTTCATGGCGATAAGGGTGTGAGGTGGAGGAGAGCAGTTCATTTCATGACCAACCAAGGAACATACAGGAAGGGAGCAGGGATAGTAGTATACCCTTAGGGACCTAATTCCAAAGTTTCTAGAACTGGGGACCAATCTGTCCATGTATAAACATATTAGGATATACTTCATACCCCAAACTTAACAGTGAGTCTTTTGTGTCTATCATTTCTGTTTCATTATCTCTATTTGCTGAATTTTTCATGAAGATTATGAATTATTTTTAAATTTGGTTGAACTGCCTGCTTGTGTTCTCTTGGCTTTAATTCAGTTTACTTGAATCATTGGTTTATACATTTTATAGGCACTTCATCAATATCCTTTTCTTGTAGGTCTGTTGGTAGAGAATTATTATTATCTCTTAGAAGCATCATTATCTTGCTTTTCATATATTTTTTTTGTTGAGCCTTGTGCATCTGTAGGCTACTTGTCTCTGTCGCTACTTTTATAAGGTGCCATTTATCCTAAAAATTTTATCCTGAAGATATAATTGAGATGGTCTGGTTGGTAAGCTACTGTGGCTGTTTCCAGTTGGGGTTTTAATATAGCCTCCTTTTTAAAATAATTTATTGAAAATTTCATACGTGCATATAAAGTGTTTTGATTAAGTCCATGCCCATTCCCTCCCCTCCAACTCCTTCCATATCTCCCCATCACTTTTTTCTGATAACTTCATGTACTCTTTCTTCTTCTTTGATTTATTTTTTATGGGGCTTTTGGCTACTCTAAAATTCCCCCTTCTGAAGAAGTAACCCTAAAATCTTTTAAGGATTAGAAAAAAGCTCCCAAATATTTTCGACATTTTTGGCCTTTGGAATGGAGTAAGTTACTAAGATGTCCAAGGACATTGTGAGTTTTAGCCAAGAAACTGGGTACTTTTCTTTGGGGTCTTTTTACCCTAACTGCCTAGCCAATTCTTACCTCATATTCTTATCACACCATCCTCTGAAGAGGTTACCCAAAATGCCAATAGGGAACAGGGACGCTGACTGCTCTGGCTTCTTCCATGCTGAATAGGGATGCAGGGTGAGGCAACTGGGGTACCCCTTCAGTGGGTCTATCTAAAAGACTCCCAAATTGCATAACTATTAACTGTGGAAAGAAAAGGAAGTCCTTGACTGGTGCCTAGCTATTTTAAATTATCAAAATTAAAAACTTTAAATCCAAAACAGGGCAGTTTTCAAATGTTCATATGAGAGTCCATTGGAATTTCTTGACAAGAGCTTCCAAAAGCGTCCCTCTATTGGGTTCTTTCTCATTTTTCTTTTGTCTTCCAAGGAGGGACTCTAGAGTGATGGAATCAGGATTTGCTTTCAGGTATTTTGATAGCTATTGGAGTGGTTAGAATCAGTGTCAGTACAGCCTTCTTATAACATCTTTGATTGTAAACAATGACTTTGGTCATGTTTTTTGTATCAAAAGAATGGAACAGCTCTTCTATCTCTAGAGGCCATGCAAAGGAGAGAATATTATGTCTCAGGATGATGTGGTGTACATAGTGTAGGGGTTGGATGCCTGGTGTGTGACCACTGGGCTAAATACCCACGTGGAGCACAGTGGGTATTTCTTCAGCAGTGCTGACATGCTCTTCAGCCTAGTGCCACCTCAGGTCAAGTATGGTCACATCAGTCTGGCAGTGTCAGTGACATGTAATTTAAAATATGGTCACGTTAGTAGAGTAGCCTTATTGACTATGCTGGTGACTTGGGTGAGCTATAGGCAGCGGGGGGCATGGTTGTTGGGGTTTGTACAACTGAATGCACATCTTCACATCCATTAGGGGCTCAGGCAAAGTCGGTGACTTAGGTCATTTAGAAGGAGGAAGCAGTGTCCCACTGTAGGCTGGGTGCATGGTGGCAAAGGGAGGCATGTAGCATTGAAAGAAGGCCTTTGTCCAAAGTCCTGGTGGCAGTTCAGGGTTAATGGGTGGGTATTGAAGTGGCTCTGCCCCTAATATGTTGCCCATGCTGCAGCAGCCTGTGTTCTGGGGACTGGGGAAGAGACAATGATTTCTTTTTCAGGATCAAAGTTTCAGTGCAGACTCCTTGTGGCTCTCCTCACTAGGATCTAACAATGTGATGCTCTCATGCTCTCTGCTTCCTCATGAAGAGCTCCTGTAACTACTATCTATAAGGGACTTCTCATGATGGCAGTCTGCCTCAGTTGTTGTTTGTTTCAGAAAATTTTGTTTCTCCTTAATTTTTAGATGGTATCTCAAAAGCACACTCTGAAAATGCAAATTTATAATCACTATTTCATTCATTCACTAAATTTTTGGAATGTCTACTGTGTATAGGCAAGCTGTTGAACCTTAGGATATATGGTGAAAGACTAATGAATAGGGACTTTTTCATTACCTAAACTGTTTAAAGTTAATTTATTTTTTAAAAAGTTAAGGACTGCTGGGTTTTATCCCATAATCATGAGGACTAATCTTTTTTTGCCTAAGGAGATGTGCTGTGACTTGATATTATAACAAGCACAGAGGACTAACTGGCCTTCCCAACCCTAATTCCTTTCATAAACTAGGTTTCCTTAAACAGATCTTAAGGGAAGATGTCTGAAAGATGAAATTCTATAGTTAAGTACAGTAACAGAATAAATGGAATTAGAAACAAGTATGTGGGTTTCTCGTGTTTGAAGCTTGTTTTTATGGGGAACACAGGCAAAGCAGGAACAGCTTTAATTAGGATATTGTACTTGGACTTTAATAAAAGTGAACTCAGCTTTATTTTATGGAAAAATGGCAAAAAAATTTCTGAGACTATGATAAACTATCCCCTACATCTCACCCTTTAATTCTGTAAAATGTCTATGGAGTATTCAGTAGAGGTATGTGATAGAATCTAGCAATCCCTGTGATAGAGTAATTGCATTTTGGGCTCATCAGATTTGCCTATTTGGTTAAGGTGGAAGAAGATAGAGTAATCTTTGCAAGATAACAAAGGTTTCTTCACCTCAATCAATGGAAAAAGATAAAGAGACTGAACTAAGTTTCAGAAGATAAGTCTGAGTGGTGCCTTGATGTTGTTCTTTAAGTATAACAATTCTTTTCTCCTTCTGCTCTTTGTACAGAACAATGCAGAATCCTGTAGGCAACAAGGAAAAATAAGGATGCCATCAAAACTGCAACAGCGGAAGCAACATCAACATTAATCACAGCTGTGCATAGGTGCATTAGAATTGTGCAGTGCAGAACCTATAAAACCATACCTGAAAGTCTGCCTGATTATCTGGGTGCCACCATAACTAGCATTGAACTGCAAACACATAAATTTTTCTCAGTTTTTAATGATTTAAAACTGAGGCCCAAGCCTAGTCCTAATTTAAACACTTCCGTCTAGAACATTACATTCTTATGAAACAAATGTGTACCTATCTTTTCATGGAATTTTCTAGTGCTTGGAAAGCGTGATATAGAAGGTACAAAAGTATTTGTTGGCTGACTTGGGAGGATTTATGAAAGGACAGAATGTTTTCTATTTTCTTAAGAGTTCTGGCTTTTTGAGATTTTATCATTTGTGAAGCTACTTCCATTGGAAGTATAGGAGAGATAAAGTTGAAATTGTGTCATTAATATACACTATTCTTCATGATTGAAGAAATTATTTTATTTTCTTTCAGTTCTGGGGCTAGACCTTGAACACTTGCCCATTATAGACAAGTACTCTACCATGGAGTTACATCTCCAGCCCTTGGTTTTTTGAGACAGGTTCTTGCTGTGTAGTGTAGGCTGTCCTCTAAGTTGTTCTACCTTCCAAGCACTGGGATTACAGTTGTGAGCAACAAGTTCTGGCAAAAAAATTAATTTTAGAGTGGCCTTTTCATGTAAACTAATTGTGATGTTTGATCTTCATTATTGTTTTGTTGGATTGAGACATGTCTAGGGAATTATTTAGTGAGGCATAACTTTGGATGTGCTTCTATAGAGGATTAACTGAGGTAAAAGACCTACTTTGAATGTGGGTGGCATCATTTTGTGGGTTGGGATCCTAAACGAAATGAAAAGGAAAAAATGAGTAAGCCAGATGAATGCCAGCATTCATCTCTCTCTGCTTCATGGACTGCTAGAATGTAAAGAGTCACAGCCAAGGCCTGCTGTTGCCATGGACTACCTACCACCATTGATTCTTACCATGACGGGCTGTATCTACAAACCATGAGTCAAAATAAATCATTTCTCCCTCAAATCACTTCTTGTCAAGCATTTGGTCATAGGATGAGAAAAGTAACTAATATGTTAATCGTGTGTTTAAAGTAATTTAAGAAAATTTCATGTGTGTGCTTGCATGTATACATGTGGGTACACGTGTGTACACATGCACATGGAGACCAGAGTTTGATGTGGGTATCTTCCTCAACTGCTCTTAACTTTATTTTTTGAGACAAGGTCTCTCATTGAACCTAAAGCTCATCAATTAGTCTAGACAGGTTGTCCAGCAAGTCCTGGAATCTTTTCGTCTCTGCCTCCCTAGAGCTGGGTTTATCTCAGGTCTTCATGCCTGCTTGGCCAGTACTTTACCAACTGAGCAATTTCTTCAGCCCCCAGAAAATCTTTAAGCTAAGGTTTTGACTACCTATTCATACTAAGACATCAACTGTAAAGTTCAAGTTGTAACCATTTCTGTAGGTTCAATAGAACTCAAGGTCTTTTGTGACTCATTCATCATTTATTAAATTTCTCTTGTGAGAATAAGATTATTTCAAAGCCCTGGCTATAATATAGGGATACTCTCTTCATAATCACTGAGAGCAAAATGCTCGTTGCTGATTCTACAGCTGGAGTGCCAGTCAGCTCTATCAGCTTACTTGCCTCTAAGCTTCAGGAAAAGAGACCAGAATGTGGTCATCACCAAGTCCCACATATCCTCCAAGATCATTGGAAATCACCTCCGTATCTCTCGCTTGCCTGTGGTGGGTAGTGAGGGAGTGAATCTCTGTTCCATATTTCCTCAATTACCCTGATTTAGCCTGTCAGATTCTAATCTGCTGATAATACCCTCCATGCTTTTTTCTCCATACGTTTGGATTTATTCTTAACTATGTTTGCCTTTTCTCTGAAATTTTGGGATAGGTATCAGACAAATGTAGTATTTGTATGTTATTCTGTTTATCAGATTACCAGATTTGCATGTTTTGTTTTCTCTTTGAATTTATTCTAATTGAAGTAGCATAATGAAAAATAAAAGCTCTTTCCTCCCATGGTCCTACATATTCTGAAATACATTTATTATTATTATTTTTGCACCGTTTAAGAAGCAGTCTAGCTGTGAAGTTCATGCTCCTTGTAGCAAAAGGGAAGGATGGTCTTGAAAGGGACTTGAAAGGAGCTTATGGAATGAATGAGCAATTTCGTTTATCAGAGGGATCACAGAATAAATGTGTGATGTTGAAGTTGGCACAAACTATTTTGAAAATAAAACAAGGGGGATTTCACTTAATCCATATCCCATCACAGCAAACTTTACATAAAGACATCTTTCATGTGGATCTGCTTCTTCCTGGTGTTATAATATCAGATTAGTGAATGGGAATTTGACAGGGAAACTGCTGGATGGCGAACTGGAGACCATGGAGGTCTGTCTATGGCTTTCTCCTGCTTACCACTCACCCCAACTGCTCACCTGGGACACCATTGATTCTTGTAAAGAGTTCATGAATGTTGGCATGTTTTGTAAAAGACTAATTATTACATGAAAATATTTTGAGCACAGAACACTGATTTATTAAGAGAATATGTCTCACCAAGCTCTCAAGATTGAGCAGATCATGCAGATGATTATTATAATATTAGCCAGTGGTCAGGCATCCTAGGTCACTAGGAATGCCCCAGCTACAATCATGGTAAAAATAGTTATAGGAAAGCAATACAAAGTTAAAATCAGCAGAGGACAAGGGCACATGAGGCAACAGAAGAGCATGTGCTCTGTTCTCTGTCATTTTCTTTCAGAGGATTCTCACAGAGGTGTCTTCCAGATATACCTTGGTTACTCCAGTACTGTATGGTGAGAAGGAGGTGCTATCTACCTGGGAAGCATAGTACAGGTATGATGCCCAGAGTTTTCCTCTGCTTATTATTTACCAAATTCTAGACTCTCAGAAGAAAAGCATGTATTAAAAAGAAAAAAAACCAAAACAGTTTAGGCACAGTTGCCACTCTCATCTATTAAACAATGGTGAGCATATTCCTGGAATTCTAATCAGCAGTTAGGAACACTTTTTGCTCTTGTTGAAGACTTGGGTTTGGTTCCTAGCACCCACATGGAGATTCACAACTGTATATAACTCCAGTTTGAGGGTATCCTCCATGGGCACTGCACTGAGTGTACAAGGTACATTTAGCTAATACAGGCAAAACGCTCATAAAAGAAAAATACAAATAAAATCTTTTTAAAAAACAGAAAAAGCAGAGAGATTCTACATATCCTTCATTCAGTTTCTACTTGTGGTACTCTCTGTGTAACTACAGTATAGTCTCACAGTCAGAACATAATCAAAGCTTAGACAGTATAGACCTACTCACATGTTACCATTTTTTCATGTGTGTGTGTGTGTACATGTCTATTTTTAGTTCAACACAAGTTGCTCACTGTTATGTAGATTCCAGTAGGTACCATATCCAGGTAGAGAACAGTTTTCTCACCAGAAGGATTCCCTGTGGTGTCTTTTTATAGTACAAGAGCCCTCCCCATACTCCCACACCTCGATCCCACTCCTAATCCCTGGTAATTCTAGCACTGTTACTGTGTCGTTTCAAGACTATAGTGTAGATGGCATGGTGTGGTATAAGATGCAATTTCTTTGACTGGGTGTTTTCACTCAGCATGAGTCCCTTGAGATGACCCAAGTTCCAGCTATCCATGAGCATTGTTCCAGGAAATATGATTATTCTAGCCTTTACCTTTGGACAGAAATTTGGCTGATACAGACAAAGTTAGTGTAAACATTCGCTGGTTTTCTCATGAAAACCGAATTTTGGAGGGATAGTGCCAAAGATCTCCATTACTGTGCTACATAGTAAATGCATGTTTATCTTTATAAAAACCTATCAAACCATCCTCTTACAATAAAATCATGAAGGGTACAGTTTTTCTTCTATGTCTTCACCCTCAAATAATGACTGTTTAGTCACCCTGAGGTGTGTGCTATTATCTCAGTTCAGTTTTGATTTGATTTGATTTTTCGACAGCAAGATATCCATGTACATCAGTTCATGAGCTTGTTTTTCTCTGTAGAACATCTTAGGTGAAATGTTTATTGTTCATTTAGAATTTTTATTGTTGATTTTTGAAAGTTCTTTACATAACCTAGGTACTAGTTCTTTGTCAGATATTTCTTCTGAGTTTGTACTTTGTGTTTTCATCATCATAGGCTATTTCATAGTGTAAAGGTATTTTTTGGGAGGGGCTCTTTTTGAGACAGGGTCTTCCTGTAGCCACAGCTGGCCTGGAACTCACTATGGTAAACCAGGTTGGCCTTGATCTTGCAGAGATCTACCTGCCTCTGCACCCTAAGTTCGGAGATTAAAAGGGTGTGCCAAGCCATGCCTGGCTTAATGTAAAGGTTTTTAATTTAATGTATTGATGTTTCATTTTATGGATCCTTTGTTTTTCACAAAAACTCTTTTCTTTCATTTATTTGTGTATTTATTTTATTATTTAATTTTTTATTCCAAAGAGAGGCAATTTTTAAGACATTTTTGTCCAGAAATAACTTGAAACAGGTTACATAAAAATATATACACAATGAAGTTTAAAGGGGGAGGCAAATAATAGGAATAAGAAATCAAAGACCAAAGGATTTGCCAACATGGGGTCAACTATGGTGGAATAATGAAGGTTTCCAATAGCTCTGTTCTTTTTTTTTGAAACTCCTAATCAGTTTATTGGGCTTGCTAATAGAGCATAAGGTAGGGGTTTATTTCCAGAAGATTGAGCACCCCCCTCCCCATTTATAACTGCACTGGAAAGTCCACACTCAAATATAGGTCCTGTGACCTCCTAACAGCCACACAAAATGGCAAGAGAGGTGCCTCCTGGCTTTCTTGGCTTATATATCCTTAGCCTCTCCCCCACATGCAGCTAAGGTCGGCTGTTTGGGTGGGAGGAGTAACTGACTCTTCCACTGACTCCTTGATAAGTGTGGGAAGGAGGTGTGACTATAGCTTGCTGGCATAGTGGTCAGAGGACACTTCCAGTTAACACTCCACTCTTTTGTCTGGTTCTTACATTCTTTATGCCAACCATTTCCGCAAAAGTCCCTGAGCCTTGGAGGGGGTGGTAGGTGTGGGATGATCTTCCTCCCATTGTGCAAGTCACTGAGCTTTTGGGTCTCTGCATCATCTGTTTTCCATGCGCTGTTGGCCCATTTCAGTGTGATTCCATCTACTGTAAAAAACATAAACAGCAAGAAGCAAGAACATCTAAACAGTGGCTTCTGTAATAACCTATGGGCATAAACACAAATTCTTGGATGGTACTTTAGCAAGTGTATCACATCCATCTCACAAAACAATTGCAGTGGCTTCCCCACTGGGGCCTATATCCTCCCCTGCCACAGGGGGTTGGTTTAGTCTACAGTACCAGATGTATGTTCCACCTCTGGGACCTGGCATTATATCCAATCAAAAATTTGCTGGTTGTACATACACTAGACAAGCCACTATTGCATCAGCTGGAACATTTTCCTTGGCATGTTGATAGTGCAGCATGCGGGGTCCATCACTGAGCACAATTATAGGGGATAGTTCTCCCTTAGCCATCTGCATGTCACCTTCTGGCACTATGAAAGCCACCCGTCTAGTGACAGGGAGTTTCCAGTTTAGTACAAGCTTGATTTTTCTCTCTCTCACACTCACATCATGAGGTATCTTCATCAATATGGTCTTACCATCTACTTCCAGTGTACAACCAACATTATCGGCAATGGCCTTTATTGTTTTGGGGGTCTCTAGGACCCTTCTGGCCAACGGCTCATAGGGGGACAACCCACCTCTAGCAATGGGATTTTCATTTAATAACCATAAGGCTTCTGGTAGGGTTTTCTTCTATCCTATTAGGGTTCCTTCTTTTTAAAAAAATATTTTATTTATTGTTTTTTAATTTTATATTTATGAGTGTATTGCCTGCATATACGTGAGTGCACCCATGTCATGCAATGCCATGGAGGTCAGAAGAGGGCATTGGATTCCCCTGGAACCGGAATGGTCAGGAGAAGTTTTTTCTTCCCCTTTCTTCCCATAGTTGTTTGTATAGCCCTCCTTCCTCGCTTCCCCCTTTAACTACCCCCTTTTTGCATATTTCTCCCTTAGTAACACCTTTCTCTTACTACTCTTCTCTCTCAAGTTCCTTCTTTCCCTTTACCTCCTTGGTTCCCTTCCATATTCTTGATTCCTGCAGTTATATCAGGCTATGCACTCACTTATATGGATTCGGTGCTAGGATCCACAAGTGAGGGAGAACATACGTCTTTTGTTTTTCTGAGTCTGAGTTACTTCACTTAGTATAAGTTTCCACCTGCAAATTTCATTATTTTGTTTTTCTTTACTGCTGAGCAGAACTCCATTGTGTAAATAAATATACCACATTTTTGTTAACCACTGGTCAGTTGAAGGGCACTTAGGTTGCTTCCATCTCTTAGCTAATGTGAAAAGAGCAGCAACAAACATGGTCTTCTGCAAGAGCAAACGGTGCTCTTAACCACTGAACCACCATCTCTCCAGCCTCTAGCCTAGCTTTTCTAAAAGAACGTTTTATAGCTTTACTTGTTATATACTTAAGCTTACTGCGTACAGCAACAGTGTTCAACAGGAAGCATCACCTCAGAATTAACTTTGTGAACTGTGTCACATCAGATGTGTTTTGCCACTGTATAATTGTCAGATCTGTGCCCAGACATCTGATGTGTTCTGTTCTGGGATATAGAATGCTGCTGGATAAGTGAGAAGTCATACACTGGGACAGAGATAAGCCTTAAGTGTTTGTGAAATCATCATTCCTTGAATTAAATTTTATCATATTTTTTTCTTAGTCTTTTTTTGTTTAAACTGAATAATTTAAAGAATATGAAACAAAGCACAGGAACATCATAGTGGCAATGTGGTCTTTCCTTTCTGTCTAGAAATTTGAAAACAAAGAATAATATTTTAGTAGCAGAAAGTACTTTGACTCAAAGGAGTTTCAGGAAAGATATTGCCTTATCAGATTGGCAGTAACAGTCCATAATGAAGTTTGGTCACCACAGTGACCTTTTCCTGGCTGCTTTTCACCATCAGCCTTATTCACAAGATCAAGTACCTCTTCAAACTCAGTTCTACAAAATACTTAATTCTGAATGTTAGTATTTTTGCAAAATTTTGCTTGGCTGAGAAAGTCATACCATGGAATGTGACTTTAGCCAATCAGGGCTTTCTCTCCATGTGATAGAAGACAGTTTATTTCCTGCTAGTCAATAGAGATTTGTTTTAACTTCTGTCCTGTCCCCACCCCCTTTTAAATGCAGAATTTCTATAGAGGTTTTTCATACTTAAGGATCTGGGCTCAGGAAATAGTATCATAAAAACCTTATCACAAGGACAGTGACCTCACTGTCCCGTAGGTGTCACGCCACTGTTACGCTTTTCTTATTTTAGACCGTTCATCCCGTAGTCCCCGTCTAGACTGGGTGCCGCTCCAGTTCGAACATCATCCAGTTTGCAGGTACTTTTGCACTGCTTTCTGTCTCTTTTTAGTTGCTTTGAACTTCTGCTAGTTTAATTATCTTCTATTTATGTTAATGTACCACAGTGTTCATAAATTATGTTAATTACTAGCGAACATATCCCTGTTTATACTCTATAATTTACATACATACACACATTTTAAAATCACTCTCTGGCGTTTATATACTGAATCTGCCTAAAAGCATCGCTCATATAAATAAAAAATAAGGATATAAATAAAATGCAAGTTATTTCATGTCATTCCTCAACGGAATGATTTTATATATACAAAATATTAACTTCGTTTTTTAATAAACTGTATTTTATTTGAGGCATAGATAATTTTTCTTTAGCTGACCACTTATGTGAAGAGAGAAGGTGAAAACAGAAATAGAAGAGCATTAATCAAAAATTATAGTGAAAACTGTCTTTTAATTGGTATACAAGGCACTTAATGGTTATTTTTACATCCTTTTACAAGGTTTTTTTCTAAATAACTAAAAATGGAAATATTGATTTTAAATTATATTTTTAATGTATTATAGGATTTTAAAGTGGAAATTCAAAAATTTAATTCAATTTATGAGTCATATACTATGGTATTTTGAAAGACAGGTGAATTGAAGGGGAAAGGATGCATAATGGGAAGGAAAGTTTAAGTAGGGAGAGGGATGGAGGGGTAGGGAAGAGGAGGCACCTGGGGGATGGATAACTAACTCTTGGGATGTTTGAAAAATCTATATGGAGATCTACTATGTTATAAACTTCATATATGAAGTTATGTATCCATTCCCTCATGTCTCAGTGGATACAGTACTTACCGTACATGCACAATGACCCTAGTTTGATCAAAAAAACCCATGGTAAAGCCAGCCATGAAGAGAAGATCCAAATTAATAAAATTGGAGATTAAAGGGAAACATTACAACAAAAGCCAATAATATTCAGAAAAGCATGAGGACATCTTTTAAAAAATTTTATTCCACTATTAGACAATCTAGAAGAGGTGAATTTCTAGATATATATGTGCCACCAAATTTAAACCAAGATGAGATGAACAATTTGAACATATCTATAACAAGATTGAAGCAGTAATAAAAAGAAATCTTCCAAATAAATAAAAGTCCACATCCAGATGGATTCACTACTGAATGCTACCATATTTTCAAAGATGAGCTAGCACCAATAGTTCTCAAATTATTCTGTAACATAAAGGAAGAGTACTTCCAAACTCATTTTATGAAGCTTACAGTATCCTGATATCCAAACCAGACACAGCAAAACTGAATGTTGCAGACCAGTGTCTGTAGTGAACCTAGACACAAAAAAATCTCAATAAATTACAAACTGAATTTACTAATGTATCAAAAAGATCATTTCACCATAAGCAAGTTGATTTCGTTCCAGAGATGCACAGTTAGTTCAACATACAGAAGTTAATAAATTAAATTCATTCCATCACGGGCTCAAAGATAAAACTCACACGGTCATCTTAATAGACTCGGAAAATGTCTTTGACACAATCCAACTTCCTTGAATTCCAAAATTTATCAAGAGGCTAGGGATGGAGACAACATACCTCAACATAATAAGACAAACCTATAGCCAACAGCATGCAAAATGGAGGAAAACCCAAAGTATTTCCACTAAGGTCAGGAGTAAGACAAGGATGTTCACTAGCTAGAGCAGTAAGACCAAAGAAGGAGATAAAAGAGAAATTAACAAGGAAAGAAGCCAAAATGATTCCTGTTGCAGATGATACAATTATATACATCAGAGACCCTAAAGACTCTACCAAAAAGTTTTTAAAGCTCATAAACACATTCAGCAAGGTGAAAGTATGGAAAATTAATACACAAAAATCAGTATCTTTCCCATTTAATGACAAACACTGAGAAAGAAACCAGGGAAGCAATCTGATTTACAATAGCCTCAAAACAATGCTTTGGAATAAACCTTACCACGAATGTTGTGGATGCTTTAAAAAGCAATGCCTAGCTGGAGGAAGAGGTCACTGAGGATGGACCTTTGAAAATTATACTTGGTTCAGGTTCCTGTATCGTCCTGTCTGCTTCCTGGTGGGCTACAAAGTGATCAGCTGTCCCCCGCTGTTGAAATGCTCTGCCTAAACACATGAGGTCAAGTAATGATGAATGAATGGATGGAACCCTCTAAAAATGTAAACCTAAATATATCCTTGCTTCCTTAAGCTCTTTGTGGTGTGCGTTTTGGTGACAGGCATTCAAAGGCAACTAACACACAACATGGCAGGTCCGTTTATAGGAGGAAAGGAGTGTCATTCATAACTTGATTGGTTACAGCTGGGCACTTGCCTTGTATGGACATGATCAGTTGGCAGTCTGTAGTTGTTTGGAACTGAACTTCTATGATTGGTTAAGACTTAGTTACTGGTTGTAAGAATTCACTCGTGTTAGGTTTCAGTCTCTATGTACATTGTTAGGTTGCAGTTTGCTATGTATGCAGGTAGCATTAGAGCAAATTTAAATGACTATATACAATTGCCATAGAGCCGACCAGTGGTGGTGGTAGACATTCATCCCAGGGAAATGGAAGCCTATGGACAAGTATGAACCTGTACATAGATCTTTATGTTAATTTGATTTGAATATTCAGATATCGGTCAATAGATCAGTGATTAAAGTAGGGTATATCTATATTATGGAATATTACTCAGCAATTAAAAGGAATGGACTATTATACAGAACATTATAAATGAAGCACTGGGGTATTCTGTTGAGTTAGATAATAAAATATTATACAATGCATGGTTTCCATTCTATTACATTCTAATATGTGCATGTGTATATGTGTGTGTTGTATATGTGTGTAGATGCGTGTGTGTTTGTGTAGGTGTGTGTACATGCATGTGTGTGCATATATTCAAGAAGGAGGTCAATGTTCATTGTTTTTCTCTATTGCGCTCCATTATACTTTTTGAGACAGAGTCTCTCACTGAATCTGGAGGTCACTGATTCAGCTAAACAGGCTGACAGCAAGTTCTATCCATCTCTGTCTCCCAAGGCCTAGTATTACATGCCTGTGCTTCCATACATAGTGTTTCACATGGGTTCCAGGGATCCAAACTCAGATCCCCAGGCTTGTGTAGCAGGCATTTTACTGACTGAGCTGCCTCCCTAGCTAAGCCCCAATATGTTATATCCTTCAATAGCAGAATTAGAGGTGGAATAGTCTGTTACCATAGCAAGTGTGACAGTGTGGATATTGGTATGAAGATAACTTTTCTCTCTTTGGAAGTGATGATGGAGCGCTTCTGTGTCATGTTATGGTGGTTATTATGTGATTATACATATGTGTCACATGACTATGCACATGGAAGCACACATACAGACAAGAGCACGGAAGTACATGCAAAACTGCAAAAGTCTGAATAAGTCTGTGCACTGTGTCAAGGTCTGCTTTCTTGTTATCATACTATAGTAAGATGGCAAAATGGGAGGCTGCTGGTGATAGAACATAGCACCTCTCTGACTTTTCTGTTTACAGGTCCCATTAGTATATAATTATTTCAAGATAAAAATGTAAAAGACTGATGTATGCTGAACTCCCTAAACCTAAATAATTGTTATCTTGAAACTATGATTGTAAGAATTATTTATTTGATTTCAAAGAGACATAATCAATACTTTTATGCTTATATACTCATATGAGACAAGGTCTCACCATGTAGCCTAGGCTGGCTTATCTGAGACAAGGTCTCACCACATAGCCTAGGCTGGCCTAGGAGTTATGAACCTCCTGCTTGGAGACTCAGGATGGCAGGTGTATGCCACCATGCCCAGCCAGAAATGTTTTGCTTGTATAAGTCTCTTCAGGACTTTTAATGTGACAGAGCACCTAGCACTATTTTCACCTTGAAGTTTTTTAGGGTTTTGTTTCTTTTTTGACACGAACACCAGCATGCTCTTTCCCCCTTACACTTGATCTAGAAATTCTTGCTCCTCAAAACCCCAAACCTCAGGACCTGAAAAATGAAAACCCATGTGCAACAACTTACATGTACACTTATGATTCCAGTGGGATTCTAATGTGGTTTTTTTGAAAATATTAAGTTTATAATTTATATTAAAATAAATCATTATTATAATAGCATCAGTATCACCTAAAACCCAATTGTTTAAAAAATATTTATTTTTAGTATTTATGCATATGAGTATTTTGTCTGCATATAAGTAGGTGCACTTGTGTTGTGCAGTGCCTGTGGAAGGCAGAAGAGGGCATTGGATGTCCTGGAACTGGAGTTACAGAAGGTTGTTAACTGTCATGTGGGTGCTGGAAAACAAACCTGGATCTTCTGCAAGAGCACCATTAAGCCATTTCTCCAGTCCCCAAATACTCAGTTCTTTAAAACGGACTTGAATCAGTGTCAGGATTGCAGCAAGAGTGTAACTTTGAAATATTCATTTATTTTAAGGTGGAATTGATCCTCAGTGTTTCTGTTCTTAGGTAACTGAACATGTATTTCAACATCAAATTCATCACTTTGGAGCAATTAAGAACCTTTGACTTGTTTATAGAAATCTCCGGGTTTTCTCAGCTCTCAACTTATTCTTTATTTTATTTAGTTTTAAAATTAGTGTACAAGTATTAGATATTGTTTTGGCATTTTGAACAATGTATGTTTTAGTAGAGTCTCCTCCCTTCTCATTTCCGCACCACTCTACTACCTCATCCCCCCTTGCCACCCTCTGCCCAGTCTAGTTTTCCTTTTTCATGTCACCTGTGCCCTTTTACATACCCTTCATCCTTATCATCTATTTTTACCCTCTCTAGCTCTCCTTTCTAGTTCTTTAGGCTTTTACCCACTTTTATGCTCTGCCCCAAACCTTACAGCCTAGAATCTACATTTTAATCAATTTATTCTTCACATCATTCTTTTCTTTCTACACTGAAGGGTTTTGGGCTGAGCTTTACAAGTATCCTTAGAAGCAATCTCTGGGCTAAGTGACCCCCCATCTCTGAGTAATGCACCAACTAGGAAGACAGAATATTTATCATATCATGGATCAGACCAGATGCTGAAATTTCTGCATTTTAATTTAGAAAACATATAATTTTGGAACTTCTAGCCATTGAAGTATTGAGTGAGGCATCAGATCTGAGTACTGACTTTCTGATGTTACAGGTTTATGATCTTGAATGGGTTAATCTTGTGTTCTTTAAATTTTTCATGTGTAAGGTAGGCCTTATAATACTGTCTGCATTATATTTTTGAGTCAGGGAATCACTATGGTGCCCAGGTTGGTCTCAACTTCCTGAGCTCAAGTGATCTTTAAGCTCTTGAGTAGTTGGAGATACAGTGATACACCACTGTACTTGGTTTATAACACTGTCTTAAAATGGCATTTATTAGGATTGAACTAGGTTAATGAATATGCCACATAAATTTCAAAGTATAAAAGTTCTATTTAAGATGCTATTGATCTTTAGTGATAATTATAAATTTAGTTTGCATGCATGCTTACCTGTGTAAACATATAACAGTACTGTGGATATAAATATTCTTCATGAATTCTGAAAATAGCCTTTCATTTTTCTTCTTAAATCTGTTTACATCCAGTACCCAACACATAGAAGGTACTACATACGTTGAGTAAAAGGAAGAATGAACTTAAAGCAAAAAGAATAGCCAAACCTGGAGAATTCGTCTATTTTAATTTAATTGGCATCGGGTTAAAAGAGTTAGAGCAGGAACTGAATTATAGCATTTCTTGGATGAAATTAAATAATTCTAGAAATGATGGTCAATGTTTTTTATGGCTTCAATTTACTGGTCTTGGCACAGCTGTGAACATCTATCATGACACTGTCCATAAACCATGGAGAACTTGGTTCTCTATGAAGAAGTGAAACTCTCAATGCTCCTATATCTTAGCAGCTAAAATTCCATTCTTTTACTTGACACTATGCTTTTCAAATTAACTTTTGCCTATTATTATTCCTATTCCTTTGATCCTTCAATATTTCCTACATATGCCCATGGCTCCCTTTGCCTGGGTGCAAGCTTTGTCTTCATTTTGAAATGTGCTTCGGTTCACATCCAGAGCACTCAGTCCTATGCATCCATTCATCAGTTTTGTACCCGAGGCCGTTGTCTTCATGGAGCATATGCAGGTGTTCTCAGGTATAGGTGAATTTTTCTTTCTGAATACCCATGCTATTTTGTGTTTGCACTTTTGAGACCATTGTCATTTCCTATTCTAACTTACAAATATTTGGTTAGTAGACACAATGTCTGATTTACCTTTGTATTTTCAAGATACTGACATTGTAAACTCACAGCTGTTTGTTTATTCAGTGAACTGAATGTTTATGCATTTATATGATTCTGTTTATGAAAACCACACATTTAATAATTGTTATTCACAATAAGAAATATGCAGGTGTTCATAATTTTGACATACTTATCATTGTTATAATTAACTGATTTTGGCAGAAGTACCAATATAATTCTTTTGGGAAATATCTCTTCTGTGAATGAATGTGCAATTCTGGTACCATGAAAGAAGAAAAAAAGTAAGAAACAAGGAAAATGAATTTAAATTCTTACCTTGCTACTAATAAAACCACCACATAACTGATCATATATGTAACTATAAGCACTGAAAGCATAAAAGCTTCCAGAAGGAAAGACAGGAGAAAATCTTTGGGTTCTTGAGCTGTGGAAAGAGATCTTAGATTGTATAATAAAATTACAACATGTAAGAGAAAAATAAATAAATTAGACTTGGCTTAAGTTAAAAATTAAAGTTTTGTTCTTCAGAAGATGGTCATAAGAATATAGGAAAGACTACCTATAAAAATTGGAGAAAATACATATTAATTATACTAAAGGACTTTTATCCAGAATCTATGAAAAACTCTTATAACTCAATAATAAGAAGTAAAACAATCCAAATAGAAAACAGACACAACATTTGAATATTTCAAAATATGGGTAGAAAAAAATAGGTGCCAAGAACACACAATGGAAGAAAGACAATATCTTCAACAAATGGTGCTGACAAAACTGGATCTCCACCTGTAGAAAAATGAAGCTAGATCCTTATCTTTTGCCTTATACAAAAGTCAACTCCAAATGGATGAAAGACCTCAATGTGAAACTGGAAACACTGAAACTATTAGAAGAAAATATTGGCAGTAACTTACAGTAACTACAGTAACTTGTAGGAAAGGATTTTCTAAATCGGACAGAAGTTGCTCAGGAAATGAGGTCAAGAATCAACAAATGGGACCTCATTAAACTAAAACGCTTCTGCACATCAAAAGAAGCAACCAAGGAAGTGAAGAAAAACCCACAGAATGGGAAAAAATCTTCACCAGTGACACATATGACAGAGGTTTAACATCCAGAATATATAACAAACTCAAAAAACAAAGAATTGAGAAACCAAATGACCCAATTAAAAGATGGGCTAAAGATCTAATCAGAGAGTTTTCAAAGGAAAAAATAAAGATAGCTAAGAAACACCTCAAAAAGTGTTCAACATTGTTAGTAATTAGGGAAATGCAAATTAAAACCACCCTAAGGTATCATCTTACCCCAATCAGACTAGCTAAGATCAAGAGAATAAATGATACCAAATGCTGGCAAAGATGTGGAGAAAGAGGAACGCTCATTCACTGCTGGTGGGATTGCAAACTGTGCAGCCTCTATGGAAAAAAGTGTGGAGAACTCTTAAAAAACTAAAAATGAACCTACCATATGACCTGGTTATACCACTCCTTGGCATATACCCAAAGGATTCATCCTATTGTAGAGACACCTGTACAACCATGTTTGTTGCTGCTCTTTTCACAATAGCTAAGAGATGGAAGCAATCTAAGTGTCCCTCAACTGACAAGTGGTTAACAAAAATATGGTATATTTACACAATGGAGTTCTATTTAGCATAAAGAAAGATGAAACAATGAAGTACGCAGGTAAATGTATGGATCTAGAAACTGTTATACTAAGTGAAGTAACAGACTCAGAAAAACAAACGATGTATGTTCTCCCTCATATGTGGTCCCTAGCACCAAATCCTTCTAAATTCCAGGTCCTTTAAATAAGATGATGCTATACGTCAGTCCCTTCTGCATGAAATAACTACCATCATCATGACTTTGGCTGAGCCTGATCGCTAAACATAGTCACAATTGGGCTTGTTGATGGTTGTGCTCATTCATTAAAGGAGTGTCAAGAAGGGTCACTGGACCCTCACCTGACTATCCAGCCACTCTTCTCAGCCAACTAGTCCATCTTTGGAAGACAAAAGAAAAATGAGGAAGAACCCAATAGAAGGATGCTTTTGGAAGCCTTTGTCAAGAAACTCCAATGGACTCTCATATGAACATTTGAAAATTGCCCTGTTCTGACTTTTTTCTAGTTCCCTGTCTAGAACTTGTAATGCTAATTACTCTTGCCTTTACTTCTCCTTCACATCTCCTATTCATGATTCAAGGACTCACCTCACCCTGCATCCCTGTTCAGCATGGAAGAAGCCAGAACAGTCTGCATCTCTATTCCCTATTGGCAATTTGGGTAACCCCTTCAGAGGATGGTGTGATAAGAATAGGAGGTAGGAATTGGCTATGCAGTTAGGGTAAAAGGACCCCAAAGAATTGTAGCCAGTTTCTTGTCTAAAGGTCAAAATGTCCTTGGGCCTGTTAGCAACACACTCTGTTCCACAGGCCAAAAATGTCAAAATGTCAAAAGGATTTGGGAGCTTGTATTTATTCCTTAAAATATTTTATGGTTACCTCTTTAGAGGGGGAAATGGAGGGGAGGGAGTGGGCATGGATTTGATCAACCACCTTATATGCATGTATGAAATTCTCAATAAAGATTTTGTAACAGTTAAAAAAAAATCTCGCAAAAATTTGTTCAAATTTTCAGTTATTTTGGAAAAGTAAATTTACAAATGTACTGGGTAACATGTCACTCTCTGTGGAATAGTGAATGGAATATAAAAGAGAAGATAGGCCCAGTATGGTGGTGCAAGCCCTGGGAGGTGGAGGCTGGGGATCATGGCTTAAGCTCCTGTTTGGCCACATTCAGAGTTTTAGGCCAGCCTGGACTACCCAAGAACTTGTCTGAAACAAACAAATGAAAAGAACATAAAGGATATATTAAGTGTTGTCAAGGATTTGGAAGCAGGAAGCAGGTTTATCATGTCTTTAACAGTTAAATATATGCTTGCCATGTGACCTAGCAATTTTACTTTTAGGTGCCTATGCAATCTATGTGAAAATAGAAACCCACATAAAGCCTTCCATGTGATGCTGATGGTACTTTGTTTGTAATCGCCATAAGCTGAAAACAATCTACATGCACATATTCAACTGATGACTTAGGAATTGTAATGAAGCATACCTTTATAATGAAACTCTATTTGTTAGTTAAGAGGAACACAGTACTGTTGCATATAATGGACTTTATGATTACCAACAGCACCCTATGTAAAAGATACTTATGAAACTGCTCAGTCTATACAAAATGCTGGCCTTGGACTAGATGATGGAGGCAGATGAGTTACTACCTGGTACTGGGGGTAGAGATTGTCGACATGACAAATGGGCATACTGGAAGTTTGGGGGATAATAGCAATATTTTAAAACAAAATTGGAGTGTTGTTTGTAAGACTGTCAGTTTTTAAAAACTCATTTCTTAGTACACTGATAATCAGTGAATGTATAATATAATTACACTTCTAGAGACAGAGAAAAGAAAAATCAGAGATGGAGCATTTATTCATTTTCATTCAGGTTTTGGTCACAGGGATTCTCTAAGTAAACATCATACAAGCCTAGACCTAAAACTTGCAAAGGAGTTAGGACAAAAAAAGGCCTAAAACAGACAGATCACACAGAATGTGTAAGAAATACTAAAAACTGATCGATGAGTGAATGGATGAATTAATGATATATGAATCAGAAACATTCCAGAAAGGAACTCACTACCCATCAAAACATGATTTGAATTATTTCCTTGTTAGAACATTTTTTTCTATTGATCTGCTTTTGTATAAATTCAATGTGATGTTTATATAAATCTAGGATAATATAGATACCCAATTCTTCCTATGGGTGTGCGGGTTTCGCGGAGCACCAGCTGCTGGGCATGGCAGCGGTCTCCCACACGTCACTGGAGTGTGGCAGGTCCCGCGGGCCGCATCTGCTGTTTGGGTCCCTGGCTCTCCGCCGCTGGGTTACGCAGGTTTCGTGCACTGCGTTGCTGAGGGTCTCTGCTACCGGAGCTGGTGGCTCTAGGACCACTGTCAGCTGCCCGGTCGGGTTCCGTTTCAATTTCCACTGTGCACTCCCTCTAAGTTCGAGACCCGTTGGCCACCAGGTCATGAGGGGAGGTGTGAGAAACGGTGAAAGCAGGGTCTCCGTGAGTCGTGGTTTACGAAGAGACAGCCCTCTCCGGAGAGACTGGATCATAGGCAGTAAGACACAGAACTCAGCTCAGTACAGCTCCTTTATTCAGTGACTCAGCTTGGCTCCAGGTCTTAGTGATTCAGCTCCGATTAATTAGGGGTCAGCTCAGTACCGCTCCTTTATTCAGTGACTCAGCTCGGCTCCAGGTCTTAGTGATTCAGCTCCGATTAATTAGGGGAAACCAGGATATTTTATACTGTGGGGGTAGTGACAAAGCCTTAGTTGGTAGGTGCTTTTAGGATGCCTCATTTATATGTGGTGGTGGGTTCCTGCCAGGCTGCCAGACACTGTCTGACTATCACACAGGAAAACCTGGCAGTTCCTGTGCCAGAGGCCATGTTTTTGGTAGGGCATCTGTGGCGGCCACTTCAAAAGGTGAGTCAGGAAGAGAGTAGGAAGGCACCCTGCTGATAAAAGGAGTCTCTGCATATGAACTCCGAGCCCCGTGGGCTATCCAGACATGGAGAGACTGCTACCTTACACAGCAGGGGTCCCCAACACTTCCAACATTTATTTAAAACTAACATGCATTATACATCTTATCCAAGATAAATCCCACAATCCCCTTACCAGTTTTTACCTGACTTGTTCTAAAGACTCTTCATCAATATAAGTGGTGGTGACTTTATTTGACTGAGACAGGGAATTGCGTGTATCCTGGGCCAATTTCAAGCTCATGACGCTCCTGCCGCACCCTTCTAATGGTGGTGATTTTGAAGTCTTTCTTCCTGTTTCCTGTGTGAACAGCTGGTCAGTCAGCATTGCACTGAACTGAGTCCACCACCTCTGAAGTGCTCTGTGTGGGGGTTTCTTTCTTATCCAGGGGCCCTTCTCAGATTCCCTAAAAACCAAATTTATTCAGAGCATTTTGTGTGGAAGAGGTGGAGGCAGTGCTGATGTGCCAGAAGGGAAATAACTTCAATGGAAGTTGCAGAGTTCAACTTCTCGAGTCAGGTAGGGTGACTCATGACATGAATTTTCATGAAGAGAAAGGTGTGGAAGCTTTCTGGGTTTTAACTTACATGTTTTTTTGAAACACTTGTTCCTAATATAAAATTCAAAAGTCTGAGCTCTTTCTTCTTAAGAGAGACAACCAAAATTATTCAAGCTTCTTTCTACAAGACCTAGCTCTGCCCTGGGCATCACTGTTTGCTGATTTTCTTTAGCTATTCACCTATTCTTCCACTATAGAGGTTTCTTGCTTTTGTTTCCTTCCAGATCTTTCCAACCCCTCTTCATCTCCAAGTTCTTCTTCTTCTTTTCCATTTTATCTCTGGACAAAATAACATCTCATATGAATGAATGTAATTCACTAATTTATGATGCTCCAACTGGACTTTGCCTCAAGTAGGTTATTTTTCCTCAAGAATATCTTCCACAAGAAGAGAATTCTCATGACAACTCTCCTAAGAAAAATGTTCTACATTCTGCCACAAAGGTTCTAACACCAGTTTTAAACACTTAGTGATCATAGACCTCCAACATATTTCCATAAACATATGCTTTTGATCCAAATGGATCTGTTTCTTGTGAAAAAGACACGACAATATCTATTCTTATATTCTATTTTTAAGCCAAATTTCTTTTCTTTTAAGTGAAATATGAATATCAGTTCTCTTCTTGTAAATCCAAATTTGTACTGATGTTCATGATGCAGTTGTTTAGGGCTACATGCACTATTTGCATATGGACCACTTTGTACAATTTCTACCCCAAGTTCATGCTTTTCTTGTGAGGTCTTTAGTTCATGCCCACTTTGACTCATTCAGCCAACTTTTAGGCTATAATGAAAACCATGGGCTACTTCCTTATGTTTGCAAATGTACAGCATAGTTTTTACATTATAAGGCTATTTCCATACTTTTTGGAGCCTACTGTTAAGGCCCCAGGCTCCTAGGTATCAGATTGTCTTTGTAGCATAACTGACATTACAGAATATGCAGTAATATGCACCAAATCATCTATTAGGAAACTTATTTTTATTCTCTGTAGCCTCAGTTTTCCTGTTATGTTCTTGGAGATCTTTTCAAGGAAATTCTCTGCATGCAAATTGCTAGTTCACTACATTCTTGAATTATTACCATTGCTGAGAGGATACTAAATAATGTAGTTGGCTGAAGTCTCCTATGGAGGCTTGGAGGAATTTTTTTTTTTTTTTAAATAGAACAATGTAACTTTTCTCTTTTAAAACCCATTAAGGGTTGAGCAAGTCATTAGAATGTGAAGTGGATATCTCAGGAATTGATGTACTACAATTGGAACTGTTATATTAATGAAAGCAAGATTATCATAGAAATGAATCATATAGCCATAAACTTGTGACACACAGTGGGATCCATTAGTGTGCTGGTGGAAATGATGTGATGTTATTGAAGAAAATGGGATTTATCTTAATGGACACAAAGTGTGGATAGAACATACAGCTGAGTTTTAGAGAACTCTGGGAGGATTTAAAAGCTAAAATGGTCCTTATACCTTAAAAGTCTTTTGAATAGGCTCTATTGTTGAAGATGGAATTCTTTTAACACATATACATCAGCCAATGCATGTTGAAATGGATTACCATGAGGCTGCTAATTTTTATCTACATTTTAGTATGTGTGAGATTGCTGCTGGAATGTAAAGTCCGTATTTTTTGCCTGCATCTGTCTTGGCAATCTAGAAGATCATCAGATTTCTTTTTCTGGAAGTAATTTAAACACCCTCAAAAATGAGGTTTTCATGGAAGTTGGAGATAAAAGGTGTTAAAAAGTTCAACATTTAGACCTGAGAGGTATAGATTATGCCCATGGTCCCAGTATTCAGGAGGCTGAGGCAAGATAATTACCATTTTGAGGACAGCCTGGGTTATATATTCTAGCTAGCTTGGGCTATACAGTGAAATTCTGCCTCAAAATACAACAACAAAAAATGAAATTCAACTTTTATTCCCAGGGATCCGATTGGAGTAGAAATCACTGCATTTTCTCAGTTTTGCTGCATCAAAAACTAAGCAACATTTCTCCAGATGAATACACGTAATTTAGTTTTTCTTCAAGGTAAAAACCAGCTAACTAGGTCCAGACTGAGTGCCCTGATGGGAAGGAGGGGCTACTGACCCCCACACAGAAACATTCTGTTTCGCTTGTTTTGATATGGAGATCTCAGAGAGGTCTCAACTAGGAAATACTTATTTTAGAATTTATAATTTCATCTTATTGTCATTTTGGAATTTACTTTGGTCTTAAAGGAATTCTCATAACTCAGTTGAGAAATAATATGTTTATATGATCTGGTATTTTTTTCTGTGTGTTCTGAAAAAGAGTTACGTATAAAAAAAGATATTTTGATAGCAATCAA
>NW_008333042.1:103052-114171 GCF_000622305.1 Nannospalax galili
GTTACGTATAATATTTTGACAGCAATCAATCAATCAATCATGTCAGTGAGAAACTGAAAATTATTTTTTAGGAGTAATACCATTTATTCACTACAAAAAACTGGGAACTCATAAACTAATGACCAAAATGGAAAATTTTGTTTTTGATAGATACAAGTATGATTTCTTGAAATAGAAGCAGGATGCTTAAAAAGATGATCAATAAATATTTATTAAATAGTCATGTTATAAATAAGAAAAGAAAATGTTTCTCTGGCTTCATAAAATAAACAATTAAATGGGAGTGCTAAATACGGCATGAAACTGTAAAAGGTGGTGCAGGCTACTGATAACTTAGGCAGATAGTTTAGCTTAGAAAACTGGGTACTGCAACTAGCTAGTCTTTCATATATCTTGTGAGATACATACTGTAGTGCTTTACCTACTTCAAATGTTCAAAAATATTGTTCTATAAATTCATAATGATATCATATCATGGTATTCCTCACGGAGATAGCAGTCTGTCTGGGGAGACAGACATGTAACAGCATCTCAATTGTATGCTAATAGCATAAGAACTACAATTACTACATAGTGAACATTTTCTTTGTGGCAGAAATTATGGCACTTTACATCTATTGCTTTTAAACTTTTGAACAATTCTGAAAGATAGCAAATAGGTGATATTTATATGATACTATGCTTATTATATTAATACCATATATGCGCCTTTCTCTTTGGGCCAGGGATGGCGACCTAGGGAAAAGGGCTAGGGCACTTGTTCAAGCAGGAGAAAGAGTAGAGACATAGAAGAGTGAGGAGCAGTACAGGAATCAAAATATTCAGTTTCTCTGCTGCACCCTGAACTTTATGTACTGCAGGTAATCAATTTCCATGAAATGAGAATGTTTTCCATGTTAAATTAGACATCACTTTTCTTTAATGCATGTCATAAACGTTGGATTGATTTCAGCTGGAAGGAAGGTCAAGATTCTTCCTTCATACAAGAGAAGACAATAGTCACACTCACAGAGAAGTTCCATTGCACCAAAGCTTTAAAGCTCTAACAAAATGCCCTTTCCCCTTCAAAAACCACTCCTCCTAACATAAGTAAATGAGCTCAGGGCTGCCTAAACCAGTCTCTGCCCTGTTCTCAGCCACTGCTTTTGTGTTAGGATAATGCTAAAAGAAAAGCCTGCAAGCTCAGCTGCACTAAGAAAGTCACATTTGGTTTCTCTGTTTTTCCAATATCATGAAAGTGATGTAAGCAAATTAAGTCTTATTACCATGAGGATATGACAAATTATAACTGAAAGTGAGACAGTCCTCCAGGAGAGTTTCTAGGAAGCGTCAGCACTCTTTAAGAGGCCCAGCTGGAGGCTGCACAGCCCTTGAGATCTCTGGTCTCAGATAGCCTTTTTTATTCTTTATCCAAACAATAACATCAACCACAGGTGGTAAGTGGCAGCCAATTATGCTCTCACTTTCAAAATTAATACCATTATGCAGCCTGACAGCCTCACAGCCTAGGCCTGTGTCTGTTAACTATTAGGTCTTTTTTTCTACAGGGGAAGACATTAAATTTTGCAGCAGCACTGCCTCAGAGCCCACAAGTCTCTGCTACCCAGGGCTGAGGTGCCCTTCCTGTCCTGTCAGGACACCTGTGCATGGAGCCCTCTCATTGGGGCTACCCTTGCCTTCAGGGCCTCTGCACATGGGCACTGATCCATTTGACTAGTGGAAAGTGGACACGTAACTGTCTTAGCTTCATGTATTTCTGGGTTGGGATTCCTGAGTCGGAAAATACAAATACAGTATTTAATTAACCGCATAATCACAAACCCCAGAGCCATTTTAATTAATAAAATTGAAACATTTGCCTATAACTCCAAATTTACATGGTAGTGTATTTTTGAACTCATCATGCTGATCCCCATTCTAGCTGTGACTGACCCTGAGCACACACATTTCAAGGTACTTGTTTGTTATTGTTTGGGCTGCTTTCAGTAATCTGATGTGGAATGCTTCCAAGACACCCCCAAATCTGAGACAGTCTATACTGTTGATTAAGGAAGATTCATCGTCATATAATATATATATATATGTTTGGAACTTTACAAAATTTCCATGTTTCTATTATATTAAATCTAACTCAGGGAGTAGGCAGTGGTGTGTCAGGAGGTGTAAGAGTCTGCATTTATCTTCAACACCCTTTAATTAATTTTTTCTCTTTATTTAAAAATATGCTTCTATTACTCCTAGGCTAAATTCTACTTTTTTTAAATGGTACTAGTGAAACAGGGAGAAAGAGGGTTCGAGTTAGACTATAAACTCCTCCAAGGGAGGGACCCTGTCTTTCACTGAACAAACACCCTCAGGAACAAGTACTGATCTCCTACCATGAAGTAGGTGGATAAGTAGTTTATTGTGCAAGGTTTTTAAATTACTGGCAAAAAGTTGAAGTGGTGAAAATCATTGATATTTTTGTCTGATATTTGGACTGTCTTCTTTTAAAATAGGTTACCATAGTTATTTTGGACAGGTTATTAAATGACTATTTAGTAATAAGAGCGGTGCTTCCATTTGTATTTTTATAATTGCTTGACTTTATTTTATATACAACAAAATATCTTATGATGAAAGTCACTTAAATAAATCATTAGAATAAGGGCCAGGTCTTAGCTCAAAGAAAACTGCTTGGTTATTCCTCTCACTCTTAATGAATCTGAATCTTTGTTACATTTGTGATCTGAACTACAGTATTTAATATTTGTATGTGGGATGTTATTTTTTTTCTTAATTTTTATAAAGCATTAGTCCCGTCTTAAGAGTATAACCTGTTCTCATAAAATCTTGTGTATCCCACTGTCCTCGAGTACCCTAAATAGAAGATGACTGGCTCTCGCATTTGAACCAGGGATGAGACCCAACTAAGAAATGAGCAGCAACCCAAGGAGGAAGGACCCTGCTGGCTCATATCCTGCTGACCTTGCATTTGTATGCAAACATTTACTTTTCAGATGCTTTCAAACTGGAATCTTACTTCTTCCTCTTTGGTATTTTATCCTGCTGGCTCCCAACCTTTTATGATAACAGTGCCTCTGGTGGGTTTTATAACCTGCTATGTCACTTATAATTCAGTTTTTGTTATTATTCATGTCAGAGCAGTTATAATTTTTACAGAAACTTTTGCTTTTAGAAATTACACATCATTTTCCTTAATTGTATAGTGTTGAAGGCTTTTTGTAGTCTTCCAGATTGCTACATAAGATCCAGTGGTGTGTTATAACCTGTAAGAGTTATACTTCACCATCAATGAACACAACTCAATTTGTACTAACATTATTATTTGTTTGTTTAGGTCTTTGTTTGCCAGGGCCTAGAAAAGGATAGATAAAATGTCCTCTTTGCTTGACAGTGCCCCATTCATCTCATCCTCTCCTTTCTCATTCACACCCTTGAAGCATATACCACTCCTTTCCTGACACTATCTACTAACACGATCTCTCTCATTTACTGAAAAGTTTAGCTCCTGGCTCATGACTGTCTTTCTCTCTGTTTCTATGACAGTCATTGTGATCAATTTAACATTCACATGGTAACACAATATGACCCTGGCCTAAGTTATAAATCTCAGTTTTAAACAATTGTTCTCTACCTACTTTAGTCATATATATCCCAGACTTAGTTAAGTCAGGAAGATACCAGCTTTTACTTCTCTCTTTTATTTGGTCTAGCTTCCCAAGTCTGACAGTCCTTTTTCTATGATGAGCCCTCATACCCATGTTGACTCCAGTACCCTTCTTGCATCCTCACATGTTCATACCCACCTGGGACCACAGCTCCGCTAGGTAGATTCTGTAAAAATTCTGATTTATTTGCCTCTTTTTCCCCCTCTATTTACTTGACTGTTATAACTGTAAACTTGATTTATACTGAGTTAATTTCTTCTCTATGATTGCTCTGAGAGGCTATTTTTTAAAAATGAGCATCACATAACTCTGTTGTCTCTTTTTTAAGTTCATGATTACAATAATTCAGGTAGCGCTTAACTTCATCAAGGAATTTACTTGCTTTTGTGAGTTTAATTTTCCATTCTTGGAAAAGTGTCACAGTACCTTTTTTCTGTTATTTTTTTAAGTGGTTAACTCTCCTTATTCTTGTATTAACAAGCTGGTGTCTGTATCTCATCTGAATTCATAGCCTGTGCCTCTCTACTTCACAAAGGAAGAAGTGCCCTCTCCCCAGTGAAGGCCACACTACTAGTATGTGGTCTCATTTCCTCCTGACTTTTCACTTTGCTTCTGCTGCTCTCATACCTGCTCTGTACTTCACCACTGTTTTTTTTTTAAACCCATGAAGCATATAAATATGCTCTTCAACCAACTATAACACAAAACTCCCCTTTCTGCCTAAATAAGCCCCATACTTCCACACCTGAGGATTGTCTGTGCCCACTGTGTGGGAACTGATCTTCTCTTTTCTCTCTCCATTCCTTTCACCCAGGCCCACTTTTTGGAAACTGTTCTGGAACCTTTCTCATTCTCAATGCTAAATAACCGCAGCATTTCAATGTCCTAAAAAAACATTTGTAATTTCTCACATTTCCCAAGTTTAAATGTCTAGGCATTTACTGCTTACCTCCCCTGTGTCTTCTCATTCTGGGGCTCTGACTGAAACAGCAGCTGCATAGGATGTACTGGAAGAAAAAAATATGGAAATCCAGGAGAAATGAGGACCAATGTGACTATCACAATAAAAGGAATTCACCTTTTAAAAATTATTTGTGAATTATATGCTATCATTTATTTCAGAGAACAATTTATACTGTTTATATTAGAAATATAGTTGTATACTATTTCTAGAGAGTTTAATAAGTGTTTCTAAACACTTGCCAGCACACGAGATGTCAATATTCATCTTGTGTACAGTGCATTTAGGGACAGAACTCTAGCTAATCTCTTCCACAGCAAGCCATGTCTCCTCCCTCTTCTCCATCCTCCTAAATGACACAATCACTCATTCCGTTTGGAACTCTTGGCTGCCCCCTTTCTTTTCTTCTACGTCCTATCTAGCCCTGCCATCTTTACTTCAAATGTAAATTACTCTCCACTTGCACTGCCATCATTTCACCCAGGGCACCATTATTCACTGCTTTCACTGTTCGAGAATTCTCTAGGCTGGACTCCGTGTTTCCAGTTTTGTCACCCGCATCTTCACCTCATACAGTTCTGTACAGTGATTTTTCAGAATTATAAATCAGATCACGTCACTTTCCTTCTTGAAGCTCTCTGTTTGATGCCTTACTTAGCTAAGTACTGTAGGATTACAAAATTTTCTTTTAGATAAAATTTGTTTCTTAGAACAGTTATGGATTTGCAACGTAATTGTGCTGAAGGTACGGTGCTCTCACACACTCCCTGTCCACACTCATGCACAGCCTCTCCATGTCTCCAAAGGCACAGCCCACACCTCAATGGAATAGATGCTGTAGTTCACACAGTACAGTGGCGCTACATCACACGGAGCCCACAGTTTACACTAGTGTTCCCATTAGTGTCAGGTATGCTGTGGGTCTGGATGACTGTATAAGGATATGAAATCTCCACATAATGTCATACAGAATAGTTCGAAATCCCTAAAAAATACCCTGTGTTGTCTGTTTTTCACCCCAACTTTTGGCAAGTAATGATCTTTTTTTACTGCTCCCATAGTTTTGTCTTTCCTAGAATGTCATATGGTTAGAATTTTATAGTATTTAACTTGTTTTTCACTTAGCAATTTGCATTTAACTCCCCTGTGCCTTTTTATAATTCTTCTTGCCAGAACTGAGTAGTATTCCACCATCTAGGTGTGTCAGAGTTTATCTGTTCATTCACCTCCCGAGCACCTTGTTGTTACCAAGTTTAGATGGATATGAATGAAAGTATGGTGAAGTGAGAATTGCTACAATAGCATAGGGATGTTTCTAGTGCAAGGAACTGGAAGAGCAGCAGGTGTGGGATCACGCTGAACTTCATGCTCTTTCTTAACAACAGCTTAAATTCCAAGGGGAAGGGTATTGTCTGTACATCAACAATAAAAGTATGATTCTTACAATCAAGGGCAGAAAACTGAGGCTGAGAGAAACATGTATAAATCATACTACACTCAATATTTTTTTTTAGCATTTCATTACTGCTTTAACATATTCAATAACAATTTCCAGAGCAAAGATACTACTCTTTCAAAAGTGGCTTTAAATTTTTAAGTTCACAGTTGAATTAACAGTCATACAATATTGAACTCAGTATAAACCCTATAAGACATAAAATTGAATGAGGTTTTAACCTTTAAAAGGATCTAATTTCATTTTAAAATATACTGTTTCCTACAGAAAGACACGTTTTTACTGCTGCTAACGCTTAGATGCGTGCACATGTGTCTCTAATCTCTATGTATCTGATTATTACTAGTCACAGTTGGTTATACTTGAATCCTTGGCATCTGAGCATGAATATAAAGTCATCATGTAGATTTCGTTGGTAATGTTTATCACCTGTACTAATTAACATTAAGTAAATTTTTATGCTTCTTCCTCAAATATAACTCATTTTTAAAAATTTGTTTTTTTTTGTGTGTGTGTATCATACAGAACATCCCAAACAATCTTATTCATCTATATACCCACTTCCCAAATGGGACCCTCCCACAGCCTCCCCACCCCCATTAGAGCCCATTTACTGTCATCCCTGTTACTGTCCACTCTGTTGTCAGCACCCACAGCCGTTCCCCAGTGCTTGTCCATCTGCTGAATCTAGTCAGCCTATCTAGAGTTCCTTTTTTAGGAAGATCAGCTGTTCCTCATCTAGCAGCAATCAGTTGTCAATATTCTTTTAGATAAGATTGGGGTCTGCTGTTCATTTTCTGAGTTCTATGCTGGGTTACTGTCTGGGTGTCTCCTGTGACACTCTGGCCAACAACTCAAAGGAAAGTATCTCCTTTATGGTATTATTTCTTGTTATGTAGCCTTTAGCTATACACATGGACTCCTAAAATATTATACTGACCCCTTTAATCTTTGGTTATACTTTCCTTTTCAGTGTTTAAGACCATAAAGTTGGCCAAGATAAACCACCTCATTTTTACTCTTAAGGCCATTTGAGGATCTGTTCCTCAGAGGTGACATGGGCTTGGGAGGAGACTTGGCTCCTTTCTTTTAAGAGTGCAATCTATGTGAAGATAAGTCAAACATCCTACTCGACCATGGCTGGCTTTGCTTGGAAGCATGGAGGAAATGTTTCCTCTGTGTTGACCTCTTCTTTGTAGACTGGACACTGGTTCAAATCCATTTGATGGGGTCTCCAAGGTCTCCTTGATCAAGAGGACAGGTGACCCACCACAGTTACAGGACATTTTGAGAGATGCTCATAGTCCCCTGGAACTTAGTCGACTTAGGAGGGCAAGGAGCAAAAACTGTCTTTTATGTCCCTCTGAACAAATTAGTATAGGCCTCAAAGTATGGGTTTTAAACATCCAAGAAGGTTAGTTCCACCAGTCTGGTACTTTTAATAACCATGTGCCATGTAGATAGAGCTTGGATAAAGACCAAACTTCTCAGATAAAACTTGCCTAGATGTTTATTATATTTCTTGATGTAGTTGTATGTATAATTTGTCATTAGGTTGTTGGACTAATATTGTTCCCTCTGCTTTTTAAACTAGTTAGGCGTTATTTATCTCTCACATTGTCTAACCCTTCCACCATGGTTTCCCCATTTAAGGTGCCCCCATTTTTCCCATTTCTCCCTTAAAATACCCTTCTCCTACGGATCCACTTCTCTTGAGCTCCTTCTTTCCCCTTATCCCCTAGGTTCCTTGTATAACCTTCCCTCCACACCCCCTTAAAATAACCCCATTTTAATCCATATCTCCCTTATTAACACATTTCATACTGGTCTTCTCTTTCAGATTCTTTCTTTTCCTTTACCTCCCTGATTACTTTTCATTATCCTGGTCCCTGTAGTTATGTCTGGATACATACTCAATGGGATTTGGTGCTAGGATCCACATAAGAGGGAGAACATACATCTTTTTTTTTCCTGAGTCTGTGTTACATCACTTAGTATAACAGTTTCTATTTCCATCCATTTACCTGAAAATTTCATGATTTCATCTTTCTTTACTGCTGAGTAAAACCCTATCGTATAAATGATCCACCTTTTCATTATCTACTCTTCAGTTGAGGGACACTTAGGTTGCTTCCATCTCTTAGCTATTGTGAAAAGAGCAGCGATGTACAAGTGTCTCTGCAACAGAATGAGTTCTTTGGGTATATGCCAAGGAGTGATATAACTGGGTCAAATGGTAGGTTCATTTGTAGTTTTTTAAGAGTTCTCCACACTGCTTTCCATAGGGGTTGAACAAGTTTGCAGCCCACCAGCAGTGGATGAGTGTTCTGCTTTCCCCACATCCTCTCCAACATTTGGTATCATTTGTTCTCTTGATGTTAGGGAGTCTGACTGGAGTAAGATGAAATCTTAAAGTGGTTTTGATTTGCATTTCCCTAGTCACTAGTGATCTTGAACACCTTTTAATATGCTTTGTAGCCATCTTTATTTCTTCTTTTGAGAGCTCTCTGTTCAGCTCCTTAGCCAATATTTTAATTGGGTTATTGCCTTTCTTGAGTCTTTGTTTTTTGAATTCATTATATATTCTGGGTGTTAAACCTCTGTCAAATGTGTTGCTTGTTAAGATTTTCTCCCATTCTTTGGGCTTTCTCTTCACTTCCTTGGTTACTTCTTTTGATGTACAGAAGCTTCTTAATTAAATGAGGTCCCATTTGTTGATTCTTGACCTTGTTTCCTGAGCAATTGAAAATCCTTTCCTACACCTATATCTTGTAGATTATTGCCAATGTTTTCTTCTAACAGTTTCAGAGTTTCAGGCTTCACATTGAGGTTTGATCCATTTGGAGTTGCCTTTTATGCAAGGTGAAAGATAGGGGTTTAGTTTCACTCTTCGATAGGTGGAGATCCAGTTTTGCCAGCACCATTTGCTGAACATGCTGTCTTTCCTCCAGTGAATGTTCTTGACCCTTTGTCAAATATCACGTGGCTGAAATTGCATTTACTCATATTTGGGTCTTCAATTTTGTTCCATTGATCTATGGGTCTATTTTTGTGCCAGTACCATATTGTTTTTATGGCTATAGCTCTGTAATACAGTTTACAATCTGGAATAGTAATCCCCCCACCACTTCTCCTAGTGCTCAGGGTTGTTTTGGCTATCTGAGGTCTTTTGTGCTTCCATATGTATTTTAAGATTTTTTTTTTCAATTCTGTTAAAAATGTCACAGGGATTTTGATTGGCATTGCATTGAATCTATAAATGGTTTTTGGTTGGATGGTCATTTTCACAGTATAAGTTCTTCCAATCCATGAGCATGGGAGGTCCTTTCATCTTCTGATGTCTTCCTCAATCTGTTTCTTTAAAGATTTAAAATTTTCATTGTAGAGCTCTTTAATGTCTTTGGTCAAAGTTTCTCCAAGATATTTTATTTTATTTTTCCAGCTATTGTGAAGGGGAGTGTTTCCATGTACAGAAAGGCTATAGACTTTTGTAGATTAATTTTGTAACCTACCACTTTACTGACAATGTAAATAATTTCTAGAAGTTTTCTGGTAGAATTTTTGACATCTGTTAGATATAATATCATATCACCTGTAAAAAGGGATAATTTGATCTCTTCTTTTCCAACTATTACTCATTTGATTTCCTTCTCTTGTCTTATTGCTCTTGCAAGAATTTCAAGCACTGTGTTAAAGAGGAATGGAGACAGTGGACAGCCTTATCTGGTTTCTGATTTCAATTTAGATGCTTCCAGTTATTCTCTACTTAAAATGATGTTGGTTGTGGGTTTATTGTATATGGCTTTAATTATGTTGAGGTATGTTCCAATTCTCTCTAGGACTCTGAACATAAATGTGTGTTGAATTTTGTCAAAGGCCTTCTTGCATCTATTGAGATGACCATGTAGTTCTTGTCTTTGAACCCATTTGTATGATTTATGACATTTATTGACTTACATATATAGAAGCATCCCTGCATCTCTGGAATAAAGCCAACTTCATCATTGTGAATGAGCTTTTTGATGTGTCTATATGTGGTTTGCAAGTATTTTGTTGAGAACTTTTGCATCTATGTTTATTAAGGATATGGGTCTATAGTTTTCTTTTTTGCTTGTGTCTTTACCTGGCTTTGGTATTAGAGTGAGGCTGGCTTCATAGAAGGAATTTGGAAGTTCTCCCTCCATTTCTATTTTTTTAAATAAATTAAGTAGTATTGGATCACACAAAAGATCTTCTTTAAATGTCTGGTAGAATTCTGCTGTAAATCCATCTGGTTCTGGGCTTTTTTTAGTTGGGAGTTTTCGTATTACTGTTTCAATTTCCTTATATGTTATGTGTCTGTTTAAGCTGTTACTCTCTTCGTGGTTTATAGTTTTGGTGGTTCCCATGCTTTTAGATACCTGTCCATTTCTTTCAGCTTTTTAAATTTAGTAACACATAAGTTTTTGAAGTATACCATTATAATGTTCTGGATCTTTTGTGTGTCTGTTGTGATATTTCCCCTTTCATCTCTGATTTTGCTGATTTGGAGGTGCTATTTTTTTCTTTTGTTTAACTGGGCTAGTGGTCATTTATTTGTGTTCTTTCCAATTTTTTAATGTAGGCACTTAGAACTATAAACTTCCCTCTAAGGACCGCTTTCAGCCTGTCCCAGAGATTTTTGTTGTGTTGTATTGTCCTTTTCATTTAGTTCCAGGAATATTTTTATTTCTTTCTTAATTTTTCCTTTGAACCAGTCATCATTCAGGAGTGTTTTAGTTTAATCTCCATATTTTCATGTAGTTACTAGGGTTTCTTCTGGTGTTGATTCTAAGTGTTATTGCATTGTGGTCTGATAGAATGCATAGAATTATTTCAATCTTTTTGTACTTGTTGAGGTTTGTTTTGTGCCCCAGTGTATGGTTGATTTTGGAGAAAGTTCCATCGGGAGCTGAATAGAAAGTATAATCTTTGGTGCTTGTGGGGAATATTTGGTAGATGCTGTTAGGTCTATTTGATATATGGTATTGTTTAATTCAGATGTCTCTCTGT